>NW_026921618.1:0-102318 GCF_032062105.1 Saccostrea cuccullata | reverse complement strand
ATATGCTAAATATAGCGTTTTTGACGACAAACTTTAACATTTGCCATAACTTTTGAACAAAGAAAGATAGAGACTTAATATTTGGCATGCTGTGACCTTGACTGTGTCTTGTATGCTAAAAATAGCTTTTTTGAACCTTCACGATAACATTTGAACCATGAAAGATAGAGATTTCATATTTGGTATGCATACTTTACTAATCAAGATCTTTCAAATGACACCAAGATCAATGACCTTGTGACATTGACTGTGCCCTTTATGCTAAAAATATGTTTTTTTAATTTGTTGCCGTTGGGCACATAGTGTTTCACAAACACATCTTGTTGGTCAATATACATGTACTTTTGCCTTGTTGTTATAGATATAGTGAACTTGTCATGCCTAAAGATCTTCAGCACCCAAGTGTTCATAGTAAAGATTAGTATTAAAATATCACGGGTTTTACAAATGCGGGCGGAATATCATGTTATATACTGGTATACAATATTAATTTTAACATGAATAAGGAAATGAGCAAATTTGGGCTAAAAGTAAGAAAGATGAATGATTTTGATCATCACAACTCACGGCACATTTCACAACTGCATTAATTTGTAATTCAATTTTAGGAAACAATATTTTTATATCCCAATACCCAAATACCCATGGCGGGCATTAAAAACAGTTATTTCTTTCATATATTTTTTACCCATGTTAACCATTTGGGATTGCTGTCTTATCGTGACAGATATTTATCCCATTGAAAACTTATTCTGAGCCTTTCAAGCCGTGTTTGTTCGGGGTAGAATTGTAGAAAGATGTTTTATTTCTAAATACTGACAGGATTCGACACTAACCTTAAAACCATACTTGCAAGCAGGGCTGGCAATTTCTTATTTCTGCTAGCCCTGTTCATGTATTACATGTAGTTGTCCCGAAGCGACACAACAAGGGGGTTAGGTTCAGGAGGGGGTTCCCTCTCCTATTGATGGGTTACATGTATGTGGGGACTTTTCCCAGACAATTTTGAAATAGAGATCACAAATCCTGCATTCTGCTTGTATTTTTGGGGTAATATTATATGTCTATAACTGTATCTAGGAAAATTTTTCTATTTGAAAAATTTAAAAGTTACAGTTATTTAGGGAATTCCGAATTACTTTTAACATTTTGACTAACAACAAATTTTAATTATGATGACAAAACGTATGAAATACGATCATCAATAGATTTAATTTTGGGCCGCTCAAGGAAAACCAAGGCAAGCTTTGGGGAATAGTCCCTGCCGCATGTTTGATAAAAGAATAACCCCACTCACAACCAGTGAATAAGTGTATAAAATTAATAGGTTGATTGTCACACGTATGGATGTGTCGTGTGAGGTAAAGCAATAAGGTAAATTACTGAGAAATGCTGGCTGACTTGGAATACCTTAAAAGACTTGAACCAAATCGGACGTTATAAGCTAATGTTTCGTCAAAAAATATATAGCAGCCCTGCAGGGCAAGCTTAATGACATTTTTAGTAGCCCAACCTCAATTTTTAGTTGTCCCGGGCCAGCGAGCTACTGTTAGTGTCGAACCCCGCTGTATACATATAGTATACAAATACTTTAACTGCTCTAAAAAGATCTTTTGAAAAAAACCAGCTTATAAGAACGTATTTAAGTTATTTCTGATGGGTTATCTAAATGTCCATATCTGATTGGTCAAAAGCATGGGCAGTTTGTTTATTCTGAGTATTAATAGGAAGTTACCGTCATGGTTCTTCGTACAGACCCGTAAGACTCTTTTATAGTACATCGATAAAGTATAATCTAATTTTATGATTGTATAATTTGGCATTAGACAAGAAATACCTTAAAACTTTAACATAAATAATTTTTCACTCTTGAGAGATGCTCACCTGATATATTTGTTTTCCATGTGTCGTAATCATTACTATAGATGAGAAAATCTACAGAAGAGAAAAAAACAAAATAATTCAATAGATACTAGATGTACATTCCAATAGTCTCATTTACCACTAGAGCTTCAGTAACGACTTAATGCAATTGTAAGGTGTCTGTCGTCAGTGTATTTGTAAGTAAAACAAAACTGATATTTGAAATGGATGAATTTCACAATTCTAGAAGAGGCAGATTTTCTTGTCACTTTTTTGCTCACTTAATTTATCGGCTAAATACCCAGATGAAGAAAAAATTTTGAAGGAAAAAGTGCATTTTTCCTTTTAAAAAAATACACCAGAGCCCCTGATCCGTATTCAAAAAAACTCATTTTAGAGGAAGCTCTCTTGCTTATCATAACCTTGCGTATAGTTTTTTCCTGTACCCACAACTACCAGGTTTTTTTTTAAGAAATACAATTGCATATAGCAATATAACCTTAGAGATGTCTATTTGACATCAAGGAAAAATATATTTTTTCCAAAATCCTTTAAAAGAAGAAAAAAAGTACTTATACATGTACTGATGAATATGGGATAACACCAGAAGAAACGGTGTAGTAATGACACCTTACTTGTGCAATGCAGTACTGGATAAAATGACCAGTCAGGACAGTGGTCCATCCTAAACAAAGTGCCCATAACAGAATCAGTTAGATTAATTACAGGAGGATACTACAGAGGAATTAGTCTAAGTTTCATTATAGAAAATCAACGAGATGATGTTCAATCCCACTTAGTCTGAAATTAAATAATAACGAGCTTTGGTCGGACAAAACAAGAAGCAAATCTTAGCTGTTCGAAGAATCATTAAAGTTGTGAAAGAGAAACAGGCTCTAGTCCTTATCACCGACATTGAATTTGGAAATATGTCATTTACCGATTTTTAAATCTCAATGAAAAATAAGTAAACGGCAAATGTATTCGACTAGGTATGCGTGAATATTCAAGCTATACACCTAGGTAGATTTAAAAATTAATACTTATTAAATAAATAAGTATTCAACGTTTAACACGGGGAGGTTAATTTGAAAATAATAACCTATTGAAAGTGATATCTAGTAATTGAAGAATATTGCTTGAATCGTGTTGTTAAAATCTATGCATCTATGTTATGAATCTATGAAAAGAAAATTGTCGCTAGTTTATAAACAAGAGCCCCTGGGAAAATATCGTTCACCTGAGCAACTAGCTAGGAAAAGCAAAATTCTGTTCAGTATTTAAAGTTGGGTTTGGAGGGGGGGGGGTTATAATTATCAATCATGGCTTCGCTGTTCTTCAAAAGAAGTTTCATGATTTTTTCCTGTGCATTCATACATTGTGGCCCCAATCCACCCCCGGGGATCATGATTTGAACAAATTTGATTTCTGTTCTACGTTTTCCTTCTGATAGCCCATTTCAGCCCACCCTTGCCCCAGGGATTATGATTTGAACACCTTGAATTTACACTACCTGAGGATGGTTTCATATTACTATGGCTTTGCTATTCTTTAGACGAATGTTCTTTAAAAAAATTCATTGATTATGTCAAACCTTGATACTACATTTTGGCTCCGCCCTACCCCCAGGGGTCATGATGCTTTCATATAACTATGGACGATCATGGCTTTGCTGTTCTTAAAAAAAGATTCTGAAAGATTGACAATATCTATGTCGTTTTTGGAGACCAGGTCTACCAACAGTCTATTGGAATTCCCATGAGTACAAAACGTGCCTCGTTATTAGCAGACCTACTTTTTGTATTCATATGAAGCAGAATATGTGCAACATCTTATGCGTTTAAAGAAGAAAATAATTACCATGGAGTCCAATCCGACAATTAGATATATCGACGACGTTTTGTCAATTAACAATGGCAATTTCAATTTTTCTGTCGATACTATTAATCCTAATGAGCTTGAGATAAAAGATACAACAGAGTCTTACACATCTGTTTAATACTTGGATATTGTCCTAAAAGGAGAAGTTAATGGTAATTTTACAACCAAGCTTTATGATAAATGTGATGACTTAAACTTCTCTATCGTCAACTTCGCTTACTTATGCTGCAATATACCTTCATCACTATGACACGGTATCTCGGTCTCATCCGACGGACCTGCAACTTTCACTTCAAGTGCCCGAGTGCACGGCGAAGGATCAGTTGCTTCCCATTTTTGATCGACACAGGTCTGTTTCGGCCGAGATACGACCTCCCGATCACGGAACGAGCGCTCTACCAATTGACCTACCGTGACCGGTAAAAATTTGTATTTAATTCATCCAATACATTATTCATCTCCTGCTCTTAAAACTACGTATAACTGTACAACATTTGTTATGCATTTATAGACAAAATGACATAATAATTTTCCAGAGAGTCTGACACATTTGTTTTATATTTGAATATTGATATCACTTGAAAAAGACGTTAATTTTAATCTAACAACCACGCTTTATAATAAACGTGTTGCGTTTAACTTTTCTATCGTCAAATTTCCTTGCCTATATATGCAGCAATATAACTTCATCGCCAGCACACGGAGTTTATGTATATAAGATGATTCGATACCCAGAGAAAGAACTACAAATGAACAATTTGTAAAAAGAGGTAAATTATTGACAAACAAGTCAAGTATTTAAGGTGTCTCGTTTAAAATCATTATTTCGTAAGTTCTATGGTCGACACGATGACCTTGTCAGCAAATACAATTTATCATTGAGTCAACTGCTGACTGGCGTTTTGCATACTTATTGTTAGTTTATTATATGTAAATGACGACGGATTTTCCCGTTATTTCCCGATAATGACGAGGAGCAAACTGCGGGTGTGACTGGTCGACAGGGAATGCTAACTCCTCCATGGCACCTAATCCAACTTCCGATGTTTTAGAAGTCTGTGTTTGCTCTGCTCCTATTTTGTATTGTTTTATGTACTTTTGATCTTGAATACTGTTTGTTATCTCCATATGATCATCCTAGGATAAGGATATATAAAAATATAATGATATGAAGTAAGATTTGTTCCTACCAAGATCTTCATCACTACTACTGGATCCTACACTGCTACATGTATGACTGTCATCCTTATCTGTCGATATTTTGTCTACAAGGTATAAAAAGTTACAAGTATAGACCAATAGCACTTTACATATATATTATACATATCAGATCTGCAAAATAAGTGATCTTGAACGGACATTCATACCTTACAAATAGAAATTTTAAATATAATCGATATTGGCATTTCAAACGAGAGTATTAAGATAGGAAAAATTGAATATCGCTGCTATGGAGGTTACCTTTGTCTCTCTATATGTGTTTAAATAATTTTTAGCTAAGATGAAATATTTATTTCTAAGCACAAATTGCTACATTAATTAGAGTCTCGATAAAAATTCCGCTGATACATTGTTTACTATGCATTTTCTTTTCGTATAATAATTAATTTCAGCGCCTTGTTTATATGTTTAAACTGGTGAAACCATTACCCTCTCCACAGTTTTTATATTTTTACTAACTTTAATATGAATTATATTCTTTTTTTCAAATATAAGACATGTGTACAGCTCGATTTGAATTTGATCATTCTAAAAACAATTGAAAATACTCTGCCTATATTTTTCCTTTTCGTTGATTTGGGATTTTAGATTTTTTTTAAAAAATTATCTAATATTTTAATAACACATGAAATTATTGACATCAACATTGAATATTTTCGACATTTATATTTCGAATATAAATATAGATTTATTGCACAAATATAAAATAAAATATCTGGTAGTCATTCTTACCTGCATCGTCAGTAGTATAAGTTGGCAGCAATGGAGTATTGCTTGTACATTCATTGACAGAACTGGCAAGTCTTGTACATGAGACACTTTCCGAGCTGCTTTCTCTTTTTCCCACAAAATAGATCGTCTCTTAAATAGATATTTTAGAAATATATTAAAATCAAATATTCATAAAAATGTAAAATTTTTCCTTCCTGGTAGTAATTTTAATTGTCTACATATTAAATGAAACAAAAACTCAAGACATTTTAATTCCTTTTTGTAATAAGACCATAATAAAGTCAACCATCCAATCGGGCATATACATATATGTGCGTTTTGGTTCTAAAATCCTGAAAATGCAAATCCAAAAACAAATAGTCCAACATCGTTCATATCTATTTACTTTTCAAAATTAAATACTTTTGTTCTAAAAAAAAATTTAAAAAAAAACAATATCAAGATAATCAAATACTTTATTTTGTTCACGTAAGATTTCAAATTATATGACTCATTGTATTTTTGTGAATATGTGGATAAAAGAAAGGGGAAATATTAAACAGAATCATATAACTTAACAAATAATTAATTTTTTTCTAATTATTATATGTTTTGTCCAATATCTACAACAAATGATATAATAAAATTGATAACTCATAGCCCTCCCACAGGCTTAGATCAAACATGTTATATTCTCCTGCAAGCGACCTTCTAGGTGAAAATAAGGATTTATTTTTTCTGCATTGGACCAAAAATGGATTGGGAAACTTCGAATTAATATAAAATTATTTTTAAAACCATTTCACTTCCAACCGACTTTCATTCGGGTGAATATAAATTTCAGGCTCATGCAATCATCAGAATATAAGTAACTGGGTGTGTGGGGTGCAGGTGGCTGCATTTACTAAGTATTTACACAATTTTATTATTGAATTGTACGATGATATAGCCACCTTCGAAGTACACTATTGCCTTCGCTCTTCGGACACAGTAAAAACTGTACTCCTCTTGTGTTCAAGTCATCGTCCTGACCTTCTAAAAAAAACATAAATGTATATTATACATTGATTTCAAAGTTCAAATAAAGTAATGTTTACCTGAATTGGGTTCTTTTCTTTTATATATACACCTTTGTTTTCTTCTCATTAAATGAACTCCTATGAACAGGAGAACGATGAGAACAATCCCTCCAGCACACACTCCTCCAACTATTGCTCCAATATAGGTAGTTTCATACTCCTGGATTGTGGTTGTTTGGTTATATATTGTCGTAGTGCTGTAAACGTCATGGTCAACGTTTATTTCAGTTGTAGAAACTCCTGATGTGTGAAAGGTATTTTCTGTTCTGTTTAAAAATGTTGATTCACAGATCATATAATGATAACTTCATATATACATGTAAGAGTTCGCCTGTTTCATGTATTTCCTTTACTTACGTTGCTGAACAAGAAGGGTCAGCAAGATAGCAGTGATCTTGAGTGTTGATTTGTTGACACGCAGGATCTAAATCAATAAAATATTAACTTAAAGAATGAATTTTTGTAAAGTGATTAATTGTTAGGCAGTTCGCAAATTAAAATAAAAACAGATAAAGTAATTATTGTTCTTACAATTGTAATTCTTATTGCTCCTGTAAGGATCATCTGGACAGCCTTCTATAAACCTTGAACAGGCACGTGAAAACAGATTACCCTCAGTCGTCTCCAAGCAGTATCCTAAATACACATGACAGACTTTGGCAATGATAATGAGACTAATTTGCGTGTTAGAATAAAATTTAGACGTTCTGTATTTATTAAGGTTTTTACAAGTGTTTGGTAAAAGGATAAAATATTTGTTTTTGACCTTTGAATTATAGAATATCATTGAGCTTTGTTTGACCATAACTTTTTGTTACCCACCTCTTTGAATAATACCCATGATCCCATTGTGACATAATTCTACCAGACCACTTTTCTCTGTGTTAGGGAGACATATATACTGATCATTGCCATACTTGTCTTGACCACACTCAAGCCTTGTAGAGGCCTTTATAGCTTCTGTGAGGTTTTGTGGACAAGAGTCAACAAAACCATCCATAGCTGCAGAGGAAATGAAATGGATAAAAACCTAAATGTATAAACAAGTTATAAATTAATCCAAATTTTAGAATATTTGTTTCTTCAATCAAATGTCAAGTAATGAAATTTAAACTATATGAGGATTCATCAATATTTATTGAGCAACAATTTTCGAGGATTTCGTTGTTAAGCAGATCTACGAAATGAAATGATCAGTGAATTAAGAAATATGGTATTTATAGGTATACGCAGTGCAGATATCCTCGAAATTACGTATCAACAAAAGCGACTATTTTACAAAATCCACGAAATTTGATGAATCACCAATTTTAACAAAAACTTTCCGCGCCAAATCTACAAAAAATGGAATAAACATAATTTCAAACCTTTGTAGAATATATGCCATAATAGGTTAGTAAAGTTTTGCAGATTTCTCTCTTATTACTATTTAATCCTAGAAATATTTCATGAGCCTAATTTAAAGTCAGTATTTCCTCAAATCATATGGTCCTTTAAAAGAAGTCGTCAGCATTTAGCATACATGTATATGATTCTAACATTGAATCTTTTTGGATTGACATGTTTTAAAGCATTTGATAGGGTTTAAATGTCACTATGCAATTTTCCCCTACCTAATCAACACATAGGGTTAAAGGCGGGTTTGTCCGATCAACAAAGTATCCTTTGGATTCTTCAAAGTTTACACTTATCACAAATTGGTATTTTCATTTGCAGATTTCTATGAATTCGTTCATTATCCTCACCTATTTATTAAGGATCAGGGTATCCTAGAATTTTTACATGCTTTCTGTTCCTTTGCAAAACTTCTAGGTAATTTGATATTGAAATCAATCGAACAAAAAAAAAACAACCAATGAAGGTTAATAAAATCAAGGAGGTTGGATTTATGTACGAAGATTATGCGAGGGTTATTCCGAAATTCTGCAGTAATTTCCATTCATAGTTATCTAATGAAATAAATTGATGAAACTTTAAAAATGATTAAAATCACAGATAACTGAACACAAACGTTGAAATATGAAACAAATTTATCCTACGTACACGAAATTATTCAGTGTCTGATGTAAAAAACCTACAATTTGTTATTAAAAAACGTATATGAAATTCAAATTCTCTCTAAAAAACATTATTGCTCGTCGAACTGTTTTTGGATAAAAAGGAAGATGACCAACAGAAGGAAATTAAGATAACGTCATTATTGCAACACAGTACAATTCCTTTCGGAGAGACGTACAAAAAAAATCCCCAAGCTCGAAATACAGAAGCTTTTATGGCTTTTTTAAAAATTCAGCATTTTCAGCATTTTCTATGGAAAGAGGGGGGGGGGGTAGTCTACTATTATTTTTAATTGATTTATTATGTACGTCTTATTTACTATGCGAATTCGATCGCCTGTCGAAGGAACATGACTCTGCTTTTAAAGAATTACCCACAACATGCACTTCAAACTTCTTTGGATATATCTCACAAGAGGGTGTACTACGCTCCGATCCAACATGTTTGTTAGAATTTGAATTACAAGAATCTTGTGTAACAAATAAGTATATTATCTTTTTTTCACCAACTCGGTGATTTCCAAAAATAATAAAAATATTAATCGGAATAACTGTTATAATGCTTGATGTATATTGAAATAACTTCAATAACTACAGAACAATTTTGTTTTGATTATTAACACCTACTGTCATCTTGAAATCGAGGACACGATGTTAAAAATGATGTTAAAAATGTTTTCAACCAAAGAGCATTACAATGTTTGGCTTATGAATCACGCTTTCTGGTGAGAGATTGTGTTCTTGGTCATGGAAAAGATAACAGCTAAGATCAACAGGGATGGAGCGTTCTTCCGACTGAGCTACCATTAGAAGTTGATTTACGATCAAATTTATAAAAAAAAATGAACAAGAAATTGATTTTGTTTGACATGTACCATGACATAATATACTCAACAAAAAAAGTTAAGGGTCATCAAACCCTTCATTTATAATTTCTACATCCAAAAAGTATACTTATTCAAAATAAATGACATAATTTCCTCTGTAAAGTTCCTACACATCTGACAAAAAACTGATGGTAATTGTTCACTTGGACAGAAGAACAAGATTATCAATTATGGATACCCTCCCTATTCAGAGTGAATTTCCATAAACAGTATATGCATGATTTGCTTAATTCAAAACTGACAATTATCCAACAACTCTTAAAACTTGGTATGGCCTCCCCTTGCTTGAATAACAGCCCTGCATCGCCTTAATAAACTTCGAATGAGTGAACAGACGGTTCTTTGTAGTATCCGATCCAATTCCTCTACCATAGCAACTTCAAATCCATTGGGATTGTATGGAGTAGTATACCGCTGCTGAATTTGCCTCTGAAGAACATCCAAGAGATGTTCAATAGGATTGAGGTCTTGTGACTTCGAGTGCCATCGCATTCTATAGATAGTCTCTGCCTCAAGGTACTGGTTCACTATGTTTGGCCTGGAGTTACAGTACCCGCATCGTTATTCTTTACAATTCTATCGTCTTCTATCGTGCGTGTATTCTATCGTATCGTGCGTGTATCCTATCGTATCGTGCGTGTATCCTATCGTATCCTATCGTATCGTGTTTTCCGTTTATCGTGTTTTGCGTTTTCTATCGTGTTTTCCGTTTATCGTGTTTTGCGTTTATCGTGTAGATCGTTTATCAGGTTATATCGTGTATCGTGTTTTGCGTTTATCGTGTATATTCGGAAACCCTCGCTTTTTATCTTTACTAAACAAAGAAACTACTGAGCTATTCCGAGTTTCTTTTTCGTTTTGTTAATAAAAATAAGATTAATTCAACCGAAAAAGAGAAAATGAATTTTATCCCTTTCTTTTTTATCAATACAAGAAATATTAAAGTGTAGATGGAAAAAAAATTAATAGCGTATTTCATAAATGAATAAATTGAATTATTAATTAATAATTAAATAAGTAAATAAAATAATTATATCATGGTAAAGCAGAGAGTGATTATCAAAATTTAAACAGTAACTCTATTTTGCGTAAATGAATTATAAGTAGATCGATCCCCTGGTCTATTTTTTTCAAAAAATAATTTATCGAATTGTATGATTTATTTTGTCAAAATTAAATACTATTAATAGGATGTTTTTTAACAGCTTACCTTTTCGGCGTGGAAATAAAATGAAAATACATTCCATCGGGATGCCAAAAATCAAAATAAATCGAAGACCTTTCCTTACCAGAAAACTGACACGTATGTGAAGCTCTCTAATTAGCACACTGTCTTCCTGTGCTGTCAACCCCCCCCCCCCCCCCACCCGCCCCCTTCTCCCCTAACTGACACCTCGGCCCGTGTGTGTGATCACCGTCTACATGATTTCTCACCTGGGGTCAATTAGTAACCTCGAACACTACCTGGTTCTAATGTAACGCATCCACTTATTTTCGGGATTTTGTTCCTTACTTGTTTGAACAAACTTATCAAAGATTTAATTCAAAATATATTAAAGAATTGTACAATTTATGGATTAAAAAATCATCTCATTGCTTGAATGTGAAATAAAAATTGAAATAAATCAATTTAATGAAATGAAGTCTCTAAACTCATTCCGCTGATTTATTTCATTTCGTTCAATGTTTCCATTATGTTTATGTAAATTAGTATTTTAATGAATACTACACTTATGGTGCGTGCACTTTCGGATCATCGGGTTTTCTACGTAATACGGACAAAATTAATTCTAGGAAACAATTTCATTGATCGTAGAAAGGGATGAAATAGTTCTAACATTCTATACTATGAAAATTAGCTCGCATTATATTTTTTTTACGGTATCGTACTATAAAAATAAAACAAAAGAAGTCGTCTGATTCTGCCGTAACCATGCAAGACATGTAAATACACCGAATCAATTTATAGTATTAATCGATTTCATTCCATACGAATATAACTTTATTTACGAATTCAATATTATATTTGGCTATTTGGTTAGATCTTGTTTATCTAATTTTAAATTGGTTACGGACTTTCAACATCCCGCCCTTCGAATATGCCTCATATGAGATTACCGGGTCAGTCTAAACAAATTTTTAAGGTTGAGTAATTCATTTGCCAAATTAAACCTATTTTTTTGTTATTATTAGAAACAGTACACACAGAGTTTAAGAGCAATGATTTAAAATTATTTAGTGGGAAAAGTCGCATTTCACTCTTTTAATATTTGTTAATTAATTTTTCTGTTTTGTATTGTAAAGAAAAAAGTACATCTATTTAACCATTCAATGTTCGTTAATAAATACGAGGTTTAAAGTATCTGATATATAAATGTTTACATGTACATAAGTACATAAACGTATATGTGCAGTTGTAGCAGATTTATTTCTCATGACACAGTTTACATGTATTGAGTATTAATGCAGAGCGGCATTATTTAAACAATTATTTAGATTTCTATTCAGGAAATTAATTTTCTTGAACTGTTTAGTTCTTGATAGATTTATCATGTTAAATTTATTAATTTTGTCAAAGCCATTTTCTTTGAACCTTTCTTTCGGACGGTCTTTATTTGCATTTTTTTTTTCTAAGATATTAGTATTTAATTGCGATTTTTGGATACATCACAGATTGTAAGCTTTAGACATTAAATGCAAATATTTAATTTATTGCATAAATTTCTTCCGTGAAATTACTTGGTACTTGTAGATAAATTTATTAGATATAAAATTAAAATGTATAGTTTTTCATAAATAATAAATCTGTTTATAGAGTTTCAAAATTCACACCCTTGAGAAGAAATAAAAAGAAATACTGTCTCCATTTCATAATAATCCATTTAATCACTGTCAATTTTTTTTATATAAATAAACAACTTTTTTAAAATTACCACAGAGATCTCAAGTTCTTTTTATAATAATTTAATGTACTTTATAGTTTAGATTTGAAGCCATGCAAGTATTTAAATTAAAATATAATTTAATTTTAAAAATCTTTAATCTTTGAATTTAATTTAAAATAATCTTTTCGTCTTGTCAGAAAACGTTCCGCATTTTGAAACAATCCTATCAGGTTTTGCGTTTATCCTATCGTGAAGATCGTTTATCAGGTCTTTCGTGTTTTGCGTTTATCGTGTTTTGCGTGTATCGTGTTTTGCGTTTATCGTGTTTTGCGTTTATCCTATCGTGCGTGTATCCTGTCCTATCGTGCGTGTATCCTATTGTATCGTGCGTGTATCCTATCGTATCGTGTATCCTGTAAAGAATAACGATGCGGGTACTGTATCATCCATCAAAACAAATTCTGTCCCTATTGCACCTGTAAATGTTCTCGCAATTGGCTGAAGGATCTCATCTCTGTATCTGATACCGGTCAGTGCTCCATTTATGATGATATACAACTCCGTGGACCCCTGAATCGAAATGCCTTCCCACACCATAATGGAACCTCCAACAAAGCGATCACGTAGAGCCACAGAGCATTTTATAAATTGCTCATTTTTCTGTCTCCACAATCGTCACCTTCCATCAATAAAATCTACACAAAACTTTGATTCATCACATCAATTTATAATAAATTTCAGAATTGAAATATCCTTAACTTAACTACAGTATATTTTACATAACCCTTAACTTTATTTGTTGAGTATATTTTAGTATGATCTAGTACCAAAGATTTTTGAAAAATCTTCGCTTTTCGGATACTTTTCGGTGAAGAATATAGAGATCAATATTGACATTTTTCCGCAAAGCTTACCCAATGGATCTATAGAACACAGGTGTAATTATTGTTTTGTGAAAAAAACTTTAATTGATATATACCTTTAATGACTATTTTGTTATTGACCATAGTGGATTTTATAAAAAAAACAAAGAACGAATCACTGAATGAATAGCGAGGAATGTGTACCTGCTATATGTTTAAATTCTATCTGGGACACACAGACCAAGTATGTCTTCGACCCAATATTAAAAAAGACCGAATTTAAGATAATCATGATAATGATCAGTAATTTTTCTTTGTCCCTGCAATGTTCATTATGTTTTGAAGAGAACATTTAAACAAAGGTGTCCGTTCAGTTCTCCACCGGCATTTAAATGGCCTTTTATCGTTACAAAGCGCCAGAACACTGCATTCATGGTAGCCTTTATATTGAATCTACCAGACAAATTTGAATTTACCGATAGTACAACAGCGGAATATTGTGCATGTTATGTATTTATAGAAACATATTACAATTAATTTATTTTTGTACCAGAAAGTATAATTATTATACAAACATATTTGTCTAAATTGAATTAATTTCATAATATAAATGTGTATTAGATAATGTCAAGGAGAGTATATATTGAAAAAGAAATTTGACGGAATTCTAGAGATGTAGAAGAACGATTGCAATGACAATTATTCAGTGGTGAAAACTGAAACAAAAATAGTCTTCATTCTGTGAATAATTTATCTTATCTGGTTACAATCTCTCTGCATAGTCTCACTTAATCTCGACAGAGAAGCTAAGAACTCGTCGGGTATTTATAATTTGCACAATATCGCAAAAAGAAATCATTTCAAACACACTGGTTGTGGTGTGCGAGCAAGTTATAAATATTTTTTTTTTAATTACTAGTACAGAAGAAGGGAAAAGATACATTTTTGTCGTTTAATTAGATTTATGACATAATCTGAGTTGGATAGAAATTAATAACACTTGGGGACTAGACAATTTTAAAGACTGTAAATTCAATATGCCTTTGCTTTTTTTCTGTCATAAGAACTTCCTAAATCACCCATTGTATATATGTTTTACATGTAGGATACGATTCATGTTGTCTTAAAACAAGGACTCAGATTAAGAAGTATCCACAGATTCATTACCTTCCTTGGCCTCACGTAAAACTACGATATACCGTATCGCCCAAAGATAGCACCATACATAAGCGTTAGTTTTTCAATGAAAACAATTTTCATCAATGAGACAAAATGGTTTTGAAACCTATGCTTTTCCCATTTAAATTGTTTAAATATCCTGTCTTCCCTGTTTAGTTATTGTCTGTGGATAATCAATCATTAAGATTTAAAAGGAAACCAGAAAATATCTTTAACAAACATTTCAATCTATTAAAATGTCAAATTGATCACTACGGTATTCTACCTTATGTATTTACCTCTTAGGGTCTTAGTTTCCTTCGTATCCGAACTTTTCATGGAAAAATAGTGCTTCTTATATCCACCATGGCGTCGTTTATTGACCTTAACCTAGCTTTTTAAATACCCCAACACCTACTGCGAAAAACCATGTGAGCTTTAAAAGAGCGTTGAGCTGTATATATGTATTGCACACATGTGTTTAAATTGTTTTCAAACCCCTTTAAGATTCCCCTACTACAATTATACAGGATTTTCTTTCGATAGAAGGGGGTCTTCTTTAATTTGCCTTAAAAATAAACATTTAAAGAGGCTTAAAAAAGAGTTTTACCAAATTTACCATCAGATTAAATTTAATTTTTCGATATTAAGCTTTCAAATAATTTTCATTATTTCAGTTTAAAAATTTGGCCATTCTTGTATATCTTTATATGATACTCTTCTTCTAAAGATTACCGTTCACGGTAGCTCAGTCGGTAGAGCGCTCGATCCGTGATCGGGAGGTCGTGAGTTCGTATCTCGGCCGCGACTGACCTAGTCGTTAAAATGGGTAGCAACTATTCCTTTGCCATGCGCTCGCCACTTTGAAGTGAAAGTTGCGGGTCCTTAAAAACCTAGGACCCGTGTCAGCGGCAGGCGTTGGCACGATAAAGATCTCTGACTGCTCAATGGCCCTGAGTGCCGAGTAAATGTCAAAATTTGAAACCGTTCACCGCAATACGGTGACGTCTCAATATGAGTGAAAAGTTCTCGAGAGGGACGTTAAACAATATACAATCAATCAATCTTCTAAAGATAAAATAGTCTGGAAATGACCACAACCACCCAACTAACTTAATTGTTTCGTTTTTGTCTATTATGCATTTTTTTTTTACAGTATTCGTTTATAAAATGAGGAAAAAAATTTCATGAAGAGTACATAATTTATGACTTAAGGTCAAGATCTAGTAAATGAAGGGTGCCTACAGATTTATCAAACCTGAGAAATAAATTCCTTTATTGATGCTTTACAGCTTTAGCTTGGTCAAGTAAGGTGTTTCGGGGTACAATTTGTAGGTAAACAAGATGAAAAACTGTATTTTAAACTGTCATTTTCAATGAAAAATTAAGAAAACCATTGATGAATATGGGAGTTTTTTTCGTATTCGCCAAAGGAAATGTATTTAGATTGCCTACAGTCTCTCAGTAAACGGTAATTAGTATGTTCATGGCCTCTTCTTTAAATCAATTTCAAATTTAATATAGGTATCCGGTTTACTTTTTATATGATTTTTAAATTAAATAATATGAAAATACCCAATTTCCTACATAATTCTGCTAAAGCTGTAAAGTACGGAAAAAAGAAAGTTGAAATTGATTATGACGTCATAATGGAGTTATTTACTAGATCTTGACCTTAAACAGTTCAATTTTGGCATGTTGGTAAAATTAAAAAAAAAATGATTTATTTAAAATAACTGCTTTAATCATCTAATTTTGATTGAAGCAAGTCATTTCCTTTGAAAGAAAAATATCGTGTAGTGAAGATTCAAGGTAATTTTGAATAAAGGTATTAATACAAAGCAGTTTTGTTCTAGTTTGTACGTTCTAAGGTGGCAGAGAAAAGTTTCGAATGAGGTTCTAAAATTGAATTAAGTTGAATTAAGTTGATCGATATATGATAAGTGAAGAAACATATACCGACTGGATGTCTGAGAATTGCTTCTTGTTTGTTGAGCTCCATGAAAGTTAAGGATTCATATCTTTAGGAATAACCTGGTGAGTCACCGCATAAGATCATGAAGGACTCTGTGTAGATATTCTTCCTGCCAGACTGATACCCAAACACTTCTTCTCGGGACTTTTCAGCAAGCTCGGGAATAAAAACTTAGAATGTTTTATATTAACTGTTGATAACATTTATACTGTAAGGTGTAAGTAACTGCAAGTTTGGTCTTATAACGCAACGGCATGTTGTTTTAATTTGTTTTTTACACTGCTTAGAATGAAGTTTCAAATGATATCAGAGATTTGTTTGAAAAAGGAATAATTCAATTACTGGAAGAGCTTAAGGGTCGTATAGGGTCTATGGGAAATTACTACTTTCCCCATTCTCTGGCACATATATATGTTAAGTTATGTCTTTACACTCAATGAAGTGAAGCTCCAGGCTTAACAGATACATGTAAGAGGTGTAGATCTTTATACTTAAAATATTTATGAGGGGAGGATTTTAAACTCTAGGGTTTTTTTACTGATAGAAATGACAAAAAGATTGCAATTGTACTGGTATCCATTAACCCTGAATGTGCACCCCACCCAATCAAAATTATTTTGCAATCATGTATCCGTAAAAAGTAAATTTTCGAATGTTCCAATTTAGGTAATTTTGTCATTATACACTGCCCATGGGTACTATACAATAAAACAATGCTAATATAACACGTCTGTTTTCTCAATAGAATTGTTTACATGATCTAAATCTAATAATTTTTACATCTAAAAGAAAATTATAAATATGGAATAAAAGCACAAAAATCATTTTAAAGTACAAGTTTTAGGTGTAATATAACCATCCGTATAGTATTTATACAATAAAATGTGTTCAAACTACCTTATTTACTATGATAAAGTGTTTGAAACCTGATTTTGCTTTGGAAATGCATTCTCAACCATTATCAATATATTTTCTGGGTACAAACTTTAATTGTTTGTTTAAAGACTTAATAATTCATCTTAAAATATTCAAAACATAATAAACATAAAAAATAGGGATACATTCGTCTCCTCTACAACAATTCAAATGATACGAGAGATGATGTTGATAGATTAAAAAAATCAAGAGGCTCAGAAGAGAGACAAAATGGGGCTTTTAATTAATACTGAATGTTGATCGAATTCTACAATACACCATGATGTCCGTTTTTTTTTTTTAAATTATTGTCTTTTAAAGTCATCTCAGTGCACAGTGCACACATTGAATGTTTAGTTTGATGGCTAATATCTTCCTGATATATTTTACACACTTTAATGACAAGTATATGTTAAAATAGAATGTGAAAATTACAATTAGTAAACGTATGCTGTAAAATCCAAATCAACAATACAAAATAGGAGGAGAGCAAATATGGATATCTGAAAATATCATGTGCAATAAATGAGCCAATAATATCTACTGTCGGCCAGTCGCACTCACTGAGTGTCCTAGATCAAGAGCAAGTTGTATCAAAATTTATTTTATAAACTTTTTTCCTCTTTTAATCGCACGAAAAGCACAAGCAATAGATGCTGGTATCTTTTGTTTGAAATTGCAACGATTACTATTCTAAAAGATAAACAATGGTTAATTATTTTTTTCTTTTGACATGATTCCTTTATAGAATATTCCTATGGCAGAATCATAAAAATGTAACATCATACCATTTTTTAATTAAGTTCCCTTTGAAACATCGTCCTTGAAATCTTATAATGATGATTTAAAATAGTATTTTCCTTTGACATTGGATATTGAATTCATTTTAGGGGTTTCGCTCGTAATTAGGTAAAACTGTTGACTTAACTTGCAATTTGTAATTGGATTGTGGCGTTTATTTTCTTTTAACCCACCCTTTTTCATGACAGGCATATCAGTGCCTGCTTTAGGATATATGTAAATTTATGGGGTCAAATTGTATAATATGACACCAAAGATTTTTGTATTCTTTCGATTTTTTTTTCTAGTCTTGTCTGACCCCCTTATAATATGTTTATATTTTGTTTTGCGTCATTTACTTCAATAAATGACTTTTTTTATTTTAACTACTGTTGTTATTTTAATTTCAATCCTTCAAAAAACTAGCTCAGTTGACTTAGCTTCGGTCTTGCATAATAACAGAGGAACATAAAGGAAGAATATAACGTTATTTTGTTTTGTTTTTAAAATAATCCTTTCGTAGTTCGAGCAAAACTGCTGGAGTTCCTTATAGATTTTTTTTAATCTGCGGAGAATAAGTTCTCCAACATATTGTGGGATTTCAGATGAGCACTAATTATTCCCCTATATTAGCCCTCCTGACTTTATAAGCCCTTGAAGCAAATTTAATTTTAAAAATGTATACATGTGAAAAGAAGAAATACCTGTTTCAAATCAATATTCTAATAGATCGACGATGTTTGATCAATTAACAATAATTACTAATTTTTCATTTATGTGTTGACTCGAAATATACCAGTAAACCCCAGATAAAGGATGTCACAGATTCTGTCCGTTATATATTTTGTTATTCTCTTATTTTTAACTAACCATAGAGACAAGGACTAACTACAAACAAATTTATATGACAAACGGGATATAACTTCAGCTTTTCCACCCTCAATTTTCGTTACCACCTGTTTATAGTGTTTATGTCTCCTTATTTATTCGCTATACCCAAGAGCTTGCCCTGAGTATGAACAATGTTTTAAATAAGACATGCTACGCTATAATAAGTTGATCTTACAGGAATTTCATCAGCTTCATTTAAAATCAAACTAATTTTGTAAATTTCTGTCGTTATTATGACATAATTAACCAGTTAAACCTAACATTGGGTCGTTTTGTGGCTGACGAGTTTATATTAATGCCAATTTTAGGCCTTTGATTTTATAATCATTTAAATTCTATAAAATACTTGAATCTGATCGCATACAAAATGTTCTGATAACTGAACCAATAAAATCTAGAGTTCCTTAGCACTAAGCAGCCGGGAATACTTTGACTGTCTTTACATGTACTGTGGGTTCCTTTTATTTGTGGGGGGTCAATGTCCCAGCGTAATCAAAAATGTCCTGGCTCGTGGAGACGTAATTTCATTGGTAACAAGTTCTGTTTCGTTTTTTTTCCAAAGTGAAAACAAAGAAAGACAACTTTTTCAAAGTTGATTATTTAAGTTTTCTCTCTTGTAAATACAAAAATGTACCAGCGGCTTGCACCAGAGACATATACATTGTAGCTGTGATGTAAATTACGATTATTAAGAACAGCTTAAATATCTAGATGAGAAAGATGAGGTAAATTAATGCCATAATTGACTTAAAAACGTTTACATCCGAAACCAATTCAAGGTAATTCTCAAGTTGTTATTTACGTATTATTATATAGTAAATTAATTTCTGTAGCTTGTTAAACTTCAATGACGTCAGAATTAAACTTCCAATACGATGTACAAGGAATGTGAACTCTGTCCTTCCTTAACATTACTGAGTTCATATATCCTCCTCTCTAATTCATTTTTGACATTGGTATCTGTGTTACCATGACTTCTCTCTTCTGATTTATTATTGATATCAGCCTCTAAGACACCGTGCCGTCTTTTTTCTGAATCATTTATGATACAAACAGTTTCAAATAAAGGAATTTGTCCTTCTCTTTTCCTATTTATATCTGCTTTTGTGTCAACAAGTGCTCTCTTCTGTAGTTTACTGAAATCAGCAGCCTCTGTGACATCATGGATTTCCTGCAATGGTTTAATAGAAACACCAGCCTCTGTGACATCTTGGGTTTTCTTCTCTGGTTTTCTATAAATGCCATCCTCACTAGATTTCCTTCTCTGGTTTACTATTACCACCAACCTCTGGAATGAATTACAATATTTTCATTTCAACTGTAAGTAACTGCAAGTATGAAAATTTAACAAACTTTTGAAAATCCTAATCATTGCCGCGTATATCGATGCTCCAGTATTTTACTCTATGGTCTTTAAATTCAATCAATTTACAAGACATGTAACAATTAATGTAAAAAATTATTCAAGTTAAAATTGTTCTATATTAGCTTTTGAATTTTAGATATATACCCAAATATGAAATTTAATTATCATATTCACCTTCATCTTCAACAGTAGAATTTGTTAGCAATGTAATACGTTCATGAGAAGTACTGGTACATTGTTCTTGCAAGTAATTTTCAGGGCCATTTTTCATTATTCCCGCCAAATGATCTGTCTCTAAAATCATTTCACAAGAATTTTATTTGAATAACATTTTGTTCTATAACGGTTCTAAACTATATTTAAAACAAAGCTTCGCGCGAGCTTTAATTTAAACTGTCTCATTAAATCAAAGAAAACAACTTTGGATAGGTATCGTTTTTTTTTTTAGATCATTCTATGTATGATACAATCGAGTACCGAGGTACGTGCGTTTTGGTTTTGAAATCCTCAAATTTAGCTTCAAAACCCACAAAGAGAGTGATCCAAAATTATATTATTAACTTTTCAAATTTGAACTTTAATTAATTCGTCCTGCAAAAATATAAAATTATCAAAATACCGTTATTCATATGCCTTTCACATTACATTCTAGAGTTTAACCCATCAGTGTGATTTAGTAAATATGTTTTAAGGAATAAAAGAGACGCTAAATAAAATCAGGATACTGACTATCATAACCCTATCTTGTATTATGCTTGGACTTATATGGATATCACGCAGGTAAATATCACATCCAGCATTCAGAATTGGTGTTGATTAGGTAGGAAAATACTATTTTTAATCTAATTAATGAATCATATAATTAATCCGTTTGGGCTCGTTAAATATTTTACTTCGAAGGTTGCTTAAGTATCGTTCTGAATTCCAAAACCAACCTATATTGCATAAAATTATTACATAATAATTACATTATGAAAACAAGTAGAATTGATGCAAAGCATCAAATCGGCCTCAATCAAAATTTAGCATTTCTAAAAGTACTTTCAATTTTTTAAAACACCCATGCCATGAAAGAACAAGGTAGATTGAAAGCTGAAATAGTGATCATTTTTATTTTCAGGCTGGCTTAAAAAATAAAATAAATATAATTTTTTTAATTGAGTAGAGATTTTCGTGCATTTGCCCATTAAATGGAGTCATTGATGTAATAAAGTAAGTAATAAAAGTTAATATATTGTCATCAAAATGAATATGTAGACTTATCAAGAAGAACCACGTGCTGATACCCTCGATTTTTGTCTCGTGATAATGTCCATGGTTTTTGCAGAGTGGGATATGCTGCAAGGCGCGGGCCGTGCAAAATGTTTTTTTTTATTTTAATTTTTCTAATATTTTACTCGTGATTTTAAGTGTGATATCATTTTAGAATTATTCGACTGAATTGATAAAAAAATAACGTCTTTTGTCTCTTATGCACTTTCTAACAAAACCACAAATAGATCGACTGCTGCTGCTGCTGCCGATGCTGCCGATAATTAAATAAAGAAATGCCTACCTGGATTTGGTTCTTTTGTCTTTCTACATCTTTGTTTTCTTTTCCAGAGAAGAATTAGAAACAGGGGGAGGAGGACAATCCCTGTAGCACACAGTCCTCCTACTATTGCTCCAATATCGGCGGTATCATACTTTTGGAGTCTGGCTGTTTGAAATTTTATTATCGTGCTGCTGTAAACGTCATGGTCTACGTTTATTCTAGTTGTAGAAACTCTTGATTTGTGAAAGATATTCTCTGTTCTGTTTTAAAAAGTTTATTGATTATACAATGATAACTTCGTACATACATGTAAAAAGAACGAGGGCGCTTTTGATTGACATTCAGTAGCAATCTGGGCGTAATTGAAAAGTGAAAATTTTATCGACATGTCACATGAAATTTTAACATTTTTTTTACTTATCGGGTTCCTGTGCAACAGGAAAGGAAAATATTTTCCCGAAATTGAGCTTTAATTTGCTAAAAAGTAACTTGAAAATTGGCCAGATCAGACATTTGGTACAAAATGGTACATTTTTATACACGTTTTTCTAAAATTTTTCTATCTCTGGGTCTTCTCTTCATGATTTTGAAACGTTAATTGTGTGTATTTTAATTCAAAAATCTAGAAACGAATACACCTTTTTTTAAAAATGGAGAGAGAAGACCCATAACCACGAAAAACGAACTTTTCCCCCAAAAATCAAAATGTGTGAATGTGATGCTTCTTTTTTTTAAATCATTTGTGTATGTATAGCAGTGATAGCTCAGTTAGTTGGGCTACCTGTTTAGTGCACTGAAATCGAAAAGTTTTTGGTTCGAGCCTGGCATGGGGGCGTTACATGCAAACAATCATTTATTTCGTCAGTTTCGTTTTATGTACTGATGTATTAAAATTTTGATTTAGATAAATTTTGGTTCAGTTTGCTTCTCGAGCGAATTCAATTCTAATCTTCTATTCTATATAATAACGTACATGTACACGTATCATGCATTTATATGCATTAAATATTTTAGGTGTTTATTTTTTTGTGAAACATTACTATGTTATAGTACCCCCTTGGAAAAACGAACAAAAATTTTACAATCTCACACTTTCAAACTATGATAAAAGAACCTATGGACGTGTTTGTAAAATCTGAGCAGCTATGTTCAACCAATTAAATCATTGACATTTAAACCATAAATGTTTCGTACAAATGATTCCTGCAGATTACTCGCCAAATGCGCCCATGTTCTTCGTTTGTTTCAACTATTTCCTTTACTTACAATGCTGAACAGGAAGGATCGGCAAGATAGCAGTGATTCTGTGTGTTGATTTGTTGACATGCAGGATCTAAATCAATAAATTATGAAGATTAAATATTCGTAAAGTGTTTAATTGTTAGACTGTTCGCAAATTAAAAAAAAATAAAGTTATTGTTGCTCTTACAATCGTAATTTTCATTGATCCTGTAGGCATTATCTGGACAGCCTTCTATAAACCCTGAACAGTCACGTAGATACAGTTTTCCCTCAGTCGTCTCCAAACAGTGTCCTAGATACATATGACGTATTTTGTCAAAGATGATAAGACTGGCTCAGAGTAAGTATAAGATATAAACGTTCTATATATACTTGGCATGGGATTTAATCTTTGGTACATGTGTTTGGTAATTAGATCAAGTGATTGTTATTGACTTTTGAATTGATTAAATATGATTGATTTCGATTAACCAAACCGTTTCCCGTTTCTCACCTCTTTCTATTACAGTGCTGCTATCCCACAAGTTGACATGGTATGGGATCGGATAGGATTCAGGATTGAGGATTCACAATAGAAACATATAGAAGTTAATCCAATCCTATCCTATCCTATCCTATCCTATCCTGTATCCTACAGCCAATCAGATTCGAGCAAAGGTTCATTCATATTTCAGAATAAATTACAAAAACGAAATACGATATAAAATGTTTACAAAAGAAATATTTACAAAATTTCAATAGAAAATAAAACATTTTTTTCTCAAAACACAGATTTACATTATAAACTTCGAGTAACACGGCGTACGATCTAACCGTGAACGATCACCGGAAGATTCAATCTCCCATGCAGAGTTGTCGTTCGTTCCTCTCTCAGACACCTCTGCAATGGGCTCACGTCAAGATTTTTGACATAACGTATAAAACTTGATATTTGAAGAATTGTTTTAATTCAAATCAATAATTCTGGATTGATTTAGTAAATATCTATCTCAAAATTCAGACATAAGCATAGAAATTAAATTCTAATGAATTAAAACAAACGCACTATTTCTCGTGTTTAACACTGTGTATACGCGAGCCAACGACAGAGGTGAATGTATGAGCCGATGGTAGAGAGTGCGGAAGATTTAGGAATGTAAACAACGAAGAGTCCAGACATCGAAAGACCGTATTTCTTCAGCTTGTTTGGATGATTTAACCGATTCTTACTTGTGTAAAAGTGTTCTAACATGTTTTCTGTTAAATATGCTCTGTTTGTTTGGATAATTCCACAGGAACAGTCAACAGCGGACTTGAATAGATGATGTGCGAGTTCACGTAAGTATACTACACACTGTACACTGTACATGTTTGCATTTTTATACTTATTTATACCTCAAAACAATGTTCTCATGTCTTAAAATATAAACATTTTATTCTATTTAATATAAACAAAAATTAGGTGCGGAAAAAAAGTAGTGTAGACAGAAGGGGGGATAAAATATTTACAAATACCTCCGTTACTCTGTCATATGATTCAATTATAGCTATCAATGAGCTCTAAGACTAAAACAATCATAATGTATTATGTCTTAATCAGTTTATTAATCTTATTATTTCCTTAATTCTTTCATTTCAGTGTAACTTATAATAAATTAATGTAGAATCATCATGACCATTTCTAATGCTACTGCTGAAATGTTTAATAAGCTCACTCAGCAGTGCACTTACATATTGTACATGTATGTATGATGTATTGTGAGTTATGAAACATAAATTAATCTTTCAATATTCATCATTACAGTGATGGATTTGCCTGCACTCATGCGTCATCACAGTATAAAGGATTTTAATCTAAAAAGTATGTATGATTTTATTTTTATCATGTATTTTTTTTATGGTCATTCAACTACATGTATATAAACATCATTATCTGCTTTGAGGTGACATGTCTGCAGTTTCTCAGAACAAGTGATTTTCTTCCTTCAAAAATCTTGACAGTTAAACTGAAAGAAATGTTGAATTTTTCTGGTCATCATGTTGCTGTTACATAGATATTTTCTTCTTCTTTTACATATTCAAATTTCAAGACCAAAAAAAAAAAAAAAGAAAACCAAGAAAAAACATTAAATAGATAAATACAAGAAGAAAATAGAGAAAAATCACTAAAAGAAATGTATTCATACTTGTTAGCAAGTTGTCAAGATAACATGAATTATAATGTACAAGTAAATAATCTTAAAAAAGATTTTTTTCTTAATTTTATATGACTGAGGTTGCAGTATAAGATTTTATTTTTCATGATTTCTAAATGCATTATTTTTTTTTTTTTTAGAGAAAAAGGTGAAATTAAAGCCAATTGTACATGAAATGTGAAAGATAATCACAATCAAAAAAATTTTAAATGTGTATGAAATGTGTATGACAAAATTTACAATCTACATGCCTATAATTATGTGATTTTTTTCAGGAAACCCTGCAGATTTGCAGCTGTGCAGAATGCAGTTCATGCCATATGCTGTTAGAGTAAATGATGAAAGATGGTCAAACCAGTGTCAAAGATTCCTAAGACTGAAATCATGGTGCTTTTATTAAGGAGATCAGTGTATGTCTTCTGTGCATTGTTGACATTTGTGGAACTGTTCAGTTTATGACCATCTCTCTGACAAAAACTTTGACATTTGAATTTCAATTTGAGCGTCGAATAAGAAAGTCAAATTAAATGCATGTAAAGCATTATACTATGGTAATAAAAACATTGATAAACTTAAATTTAAACAAAGTTCATGTACATGTATCTGTGATTTTTGAATTAAAATTCATAAATGCTGTACATGGATACTTTTAATGACTTTGTCTCATGGTAATGGAATATTCAATTGTTAAACATTGTTGAGGAATCACCTTGAATAAAAATATTGTGTACTTGATAAAGTTTTTTTTCTCATTTAAACACTGATAATTTTAAGATCAAATGTCAAGGACAAATGAAAGGTTTACTCAAGAATGTGTTATACATACTGTGAATTCTTATGCATGTTTATAAGATCTAAGGAACATGTGTGGAGCATTTTAATATTTTTCAATCAGACACTGATTAAGATTCAAAATCCAATGCCAAGGTCAAATACAAACTTGCTTTACTCAAGAATGAGTTATAAATACTGTAAATACTGTGAATTCTGAATTTCTCTTACATGTTTTATTAGATCTTAGGAACGTGTGTGACCTCACTACAATATTTATTAATATTATACTTTTATGTAAATTACTTGAATCTGATTCGTCGAGAAACATTAAAATTTTGATAAAAAACACTACTACCCGCTGAATAATGAAGCCATGCCCTCCTGCGTAGCAACAGTCAACATTGCTTGACGACGGGTGGTATTACAAAAAATAGTGACTGCGAGGAATTTAAGCATGCACGGTTCACTGTAATATGTATTTGTATAAAACATTCATTATAATATAATAAATATTGCATGTAGTTTAGTGTAACATTAAAGATTTTCACCCTTCGAAAACCATTGTCAACCTCGGCTGCACCTCGGTTGACAATGGTTTTCTTGGGGTGAAAATTTTCAATGTTACACTCAACTACATGCAATATTTATCATGTTCATAAATATACTGTCAATCTGTCAACCAATATCAAATTTAGAAAATATATTCTATTAAACATAAATTATTAAATTTTCACACATAAAACAAAACAGGAAATTGAAATACATTTGTACGGCACTGAGCTGACCAATAACTGAGAAGAAAAAAGTTAAATGAAAAAGAAAGCATTTCGATCATCTTGAATTTTATTTAGCAACTATATATTTTGCATGTTTGAAAAATATCACACGACAGATGATGAACTGAAATTTTAAAAAAGAATAAATTATGCATTTAAATAAAAAAATCATACATTTAATATTTGATTTTATAAGACAATTTCACATTTAAAATGTTTAATATGTGAAAGTCAAAATATTCTAGATCTACATTTTGACTTTGTCTGTTTGGTTTATGGTCTAGTCAGATCTTCTTTTTGAGAATTGCATACAGAAAAACCTGTTATGCAGGCACAGTTAGACTATAGATACATGTACATGCATGTTATTTTCATGGTGCTCAGTTTAGAAAAAATAAAATTTTACATGAAACATATACATAAACATTTTTACCGTATAGGCCTATGATTTTTAAAAATAATTTATTATAATGCGTCGGAAGCAAGTCGCGATCCCGGGTCTCCCGATCATTGTTACCTGTACGAAATGTTCCGCCTGGAATATAGGGGGAATTGAGGCGTACTTGGAGAGGCGTCAATTTGTCTCTCTACATATATGGTGATACACAGGTTCCGGGCGCAACTTAGGCGGAAACCAAGCGTAAATGGGCAGGAATTTGAGGCGAAAAATGCAAATGAGCTACGCCCGGAAAAGTAAATGACGCCCGTAAAAAAAATTACGCCTGGAAACTAAAATGACGCCTGGAATAAAATTACGCCTGGAATGTCCTTATTATTATATAATACTATGTGACCTAAAAACCTATATAATTACCATGTTAACAAAGAAAAACATTCAGATTATGATTTACAATGTTAAAGCTAAAAATTTAGCTTTTTGAACTGTAAGAAAACATAATGACAGGTCATTAACATATATCATTAACAAGTATAGAAAAATAACATGAGTTTTGTGCATTAGGGACACTAAAACACGACCACCATGATTGAGTGTGTATTTAGAATTAAACTTTTTTACAATACCTGTACATTTTATCACTTCAATAATTTTATTGAAACATTTTAGTTACTGACTGAATACAATTCTTCATTTATATACTCAGCAGTTTACAGTTAGATTCTCACTGCAGCCTCTATCAGACTGATATTTCTCAGAATGTGTGCAAGGACAAACTCAAATAATTCTAAAGTAATTTTAGGGTCAACCAGTTATAACTATCATTGTACATAATCATAATCAAATTTACTCAAATAGGTACTAGATTTTCATGATCACACCTACCAGAAGACACTGTGTCATCCTCAAGAAGTGTAAAAGCCTTAACATTGAGATATCTGCATTTCCTGTTTCACTCACACTAAACTCCCTCCTTCATGATCAAATTCAAACTTAACCTCCTATCTGAAATGACCCTTAATTGATAATTGAATTGACCAATCAGAGGCTTTTACTTCTCCTGAAAGTTCCAGGCGTAATTTTTGTTTCTATTTTCCTGCCATTTTACGCCCGGAAAATCTGAACTTGCCAATTGACGCCCGGAATTTAGAAATGATGTCTGCAAGACGTCTCTTCTACTGAGGCGTAACTTTTCGAAAATTCCGTCTCCGCCTCAAGTACGCCCGGAATTTGCCAATTCCTGCTCAATTCCACCCAAATTCCAGGCGGAATCCGCCTTAAAAATTCATACAGGTAGTAGGAAAATTAAAACACTAAGTATATTTTTTTCTTTAATTCTTCTGGTAGCCCAATTTCTTTACATATGTTCGCAAAATCAGTACTTGTCCATGTGTAATTACGACCTGTTTGTTAACATTTATTTTTAAATTTAATTTGTGCGGCGAGTCGGGAATTATGTAATGCCGATCTCGATTATTTTTTTTTCCATCAAAATTTATAACATTTAAATGAATACCATAACTATGTCTGATTTTTTTCCTGGTAATTCCTTTTTTTCGTTTTGTCAAATTAATTCCTAAATATTAAAAAACTGAGAGTTGCAGGATAGGATAGGATAGGATTAGACTGAAATCATAGGATAGGATTGTGGATGCAGGATTCACGATAGGATAGGATAGAATTGTCAACTTATAGGATAGCAGCACTGTATTCCCATGATTCCATCGTGACAGAATTCTACCAGACCACTCTTCTCTATGTTAGGAAGACATATATACTGATCATTACCATACTTGTCACGACCACAACCCAGTCTTGTAGATGCATTTAAAGCTTCTGTGAGGTTTTGAGGACAGGAGTCGACAAATTCATTCATGTTTGCACAGGGAATGAAGTCAATAAAAACCTTATTGAACAATCAAATTGTAAATAATACAAAACTAGCATCAAATAGAAATACAATAATTTCTCTTTTCAAATATTTTAAAAAATAAAGTGTTATCGATGAGGTATAACATTTTATAATCTAATCAATCTTTAACAAAGTAAGTTGGGATTCCTCCTTATAACAAAACTGTCTGTTCCAATGTCACAAAACAGAAAACGAATAATCAAAATTTCATACATGACATAATACATCGGCTGTACTTTTTTGAAGAGAACGCGTTTTTGTTTTTATTTTATTTGCTTTGTCTTTAAAATGATATAAAGGAATTGTATAATAATGAGGAGATATTGGACAACTTTGAAGTCTTATAACAAGTTAAATATGTATTACTAGACTAAGGTGAAAAAGCCAATTAAATTTACATAATTCATAACTTCAAGAAACCGGCCATGTTGCATCTGAAACGTTTTTGAGGACTCATTTGCTCTTCATGACAATAACATTACTTTAGATTTGTGAAATTATATCTGTGATTATTGATTTATTTTAATAAAGAAAAAGTTTATGCATATTTATATCAAGATATATCTTTAAATTCAAATGAGTTGTTACAATATCGAATTTTTTTTTCGGAGACAACCTTTTGAGATGTAATACAGCAGAAATGCTTAAAATCAAGGAAGAAATTACAAAATAAAAACTATACCAGTCCTGTTCTTACAAAATGATTGTTTGCTTAGATGTGAAACATGACAACTAATATCAGAGGGAAGACTATGATTCCCTTTGGTCAGAAAATTTGGGGATTGAAGAAATATGAGCGGGTTTATGGTACATGTAAACCCATGCCCTGTCCGAGCCCTGAAGTATTATATTATTATTTAATATTGTTTATGTTTTAATAAGCTATGTACATGTGTCCAGGCGGGGCAGACTTGAACTTCGCTTCTTTCCTGATTTTTTTTTTTCTTTGAACAAGCATTTTTAAACATTTGTGATCCATTGTAATACTAGTTCTTCCCTGTTCCAAACTTTTCATTAAATTTCAATAATGTTAAAAAATAATTTGTGTGATATCGCATTTAGGGTCGCTCTCCCATGTCACCTGATCCAACCTCTGAAATTTTGTCTGTTATTAAACTCCTCCAAATTAGTTTTATTATGATTATTAAAACTGACTTTTGTTTCTTAGTTCAATATATTACAATTAAAAATTTCTTTTTATAAAAATAATTAACCGCAAATTCTTCCCACTTAGTTTTAAATTTTAAATTGGTCTAATCAGTCCCCTGAAAGAAGATTGTAAAATTAGACATTAGAATGAGCATTATTCCAATACTGTCAACTCATCTAATATAAATTAACATGATGCTGCTTTTAAAGACATCCGTTTTGTTACTTAACTTTAAAATTATATTTATACCTCAATTCTAAGTAATTTATTATGTAAAAAAAAAAATAAATAAAAAAATAAAAAACAGAACATACAATGTACATATCGTCAAAATTGTAAACTTAAATGTAAAAACAACACTTTTGAACGTTTTGTTGATAAAAATTGCATGATTCAAATTTTGCACAAAAAAAATAGTGATAAAAAATAACAGAATGATTTATGCATAAAGTGACCCTGTACTTACATCAATTAATTAACTATCACACTCTTTCCCATTTCATTTATCAAAAGAAATAAGACACTTGGTGCTTTCATTTTCTATAAAAAAAAATCGAGAATCCAGATATAAAAAATGCTCTGAGGAATTCTATGTTCTTGAAATTTGCAGAAAACATGCAATTTGACTACTTTTAGCAAAGAATTAAAATGTCTGTTTCTAAAATTGCATCGGAAAAACATCGCAGTGTTTTTATGGAAAATAAGACACTATGAAATTTTATTTATTCAATGCAATGTGTAAAATCTGGAATTGAATTTTTAAACCCACGCATTCTTTAATTTTTCTCTTTGTCCGAGATTAGCACATACAGTTTTCTCGTTTAGTTCGACTTTTCTACATGGCGAGTAGAGTTTTGACGCTGTTTACGTACATAAAAAAAAAACAAAGACAAGCAAGCCGTATTAGGTTGTGTAGATAAACAATCGTAGATGGCATAGGTGGAAACAGTTTGTCAACGCCTTTTCTCTGAAAGTGTGAATGAGCGTGATTCTAAGGGAGGGGGTACTCCGTGTAATTTGAAGTTAGATACCGTGTCTTATTGTTATACTATGGGTCCAAAATTTATTACAGAAACAAGTAACTGTGATAGGAAATTAAAAATCAATATAAAATTACCCTCTACATATAGAAGTGAAGATTCAAGTTTGTTCAATCACCATCCTTGGAGCAAGATTGGGGCCATTATGGGTGATCAAAGTATAGGATCACAAAAAAAAAATCTTAAATATTCTTCAAATAGCCAGAATTTATCATCATTTTAAAAGCTACATAAAAGTGATTCATAACAATAAATAATAAAGCCATTATGTGTCATATATTAATTCAAAAGCATTCTTAGGAAGTGTAGATTTAATAGATTTAAATTTGTTCAACCAACCCCCCCCCCTTCTTAACTCGAACGCACTTCGATAAATATATATTAGAGATGTCAAATCGGTCAATAATTGATATTCGGTTACTCGGGAAAAAAAAGATTTAGCGTGTTCTTGACCCCTGTTAAGCCCAGTCAAATCCAACAGCTGTTTTACAAGTCTTTTATTGTAATATAAACATTGGGTCCAACGGAAATAAGGTTTTTTTCGTACTATTTATTAAATATACACAAAAGACACAATAAATGCACCAAAAATTAAAATGCTTAACAGTTCCTGTTAAGGATCTATTTGATCAACGCAATCTGTTTAGCAGGTTTGATGGTAAGACAAGCAAACGAGAAGGAGCGGACGTTGTTAAGATCCCTAGTCTGATATTATTTCACTTGTTGGTTGTTTACTCTATATAAACTAAATTTATAACGCAAACTGACTTTAAACATTTTTTAAATAATTCATCTCTTTTGAAGTAGGTAACGGTATTTCTATGCATGTCCGATTTCGCTACCGTATATTAAATAAATGATTTAAAATGATTCAACTCATAAAAGACCAGACTTAAAGGATGTTTGCTGAAGACAATAATTAAAGCCATCCATGCAAAATTCAAGGATGACAATAGGTGTGTACCAGGGTCGTATCATAAAGGTTACTTACGTCTAAGACCGTGCTTAAGTTGGACTTAAGTACAGTCTAAAACTGAATACCGTAACTAGAAGCGTACTAAGATTTGGCAATTTTAGCAAAACTTAGGCGGCGGATAGAGGTAACTTAAGTGCCTGTCTCAGAGAAAACCATGCAAAATGGTCCAGAGGCAAGTTTTTCCGATCGCCTTCAAACTTTGTGAGCCAAATCTAGCATGCATGAATGAAAATCAAACTAATTTTTATCGGGCTGATCAAACTTGTATAAGTTTTATGGCCTGTTACTAAAAATAGCTCATATGCAACACAATTAGAGGTAATTTTTAAAACTTTTTAGTCATATTTTGAGGAGAAATAAAATTGCAATTTTAAAAGTTAATTAGATATTCTTTTTTGTAGTAAAAGGATAAAAGTTAGTTCTTCACAAATGCATAGTCAAAATGATTTACATCCATTTTGTTTTAGTGCAAAAAGGTCATGAAATTGGCATTTTTCCAATTTTCGGAAAAAGTGACAATTTTAGGTAGAATTGATATTGCTGTAACAACTAGCGAGGGTATTTGAATACAATAAATATTATTGCTTATTGTTAAGGATGCTTATGTTAACAAAATGTGAAAAAACTGTCGTTGGCAAATATAAATTTTAGAAAATATTGAAAGTCAAAGTTTGTTAAATTTTCAAATCAAAAATTTTAAAAATACAGTAAACGTTAATCATAAAGTACCTAAAAACTTCTCCAAAAATAAAAAAAATTATTTTTGGATTTTTTTTTATATCAGTACTTAAGAATTTAGACATACATAGCTCTCAATTCAATAAATAATGACTGAATCCAAAAAAAAAAAATCTTAAAAAGGGAGGGGGATTTATGAATTCCTTATAAACCATTACATGGATAATGTAAAAGCCTTAAATTTAATTACCTTTTATACACATTTGCTAGATAGTTACAAAAGTGAACACATCATTTATCATACTAGTCATTCGATCAACATATTCATTTGAGTTTTAAGGGGACGACCATTTGATTCTGAGTGGGGGGGGGGGGCTGGCAGATTTTGGAAATAAATAATCTGTCCTTGAAAATGTTGAAACTCCACTGCAAAGAAAATAAATAATCTGACATTGACTGATGGTATTCAAATATTGTGAGAAATACCTTTTTTATTTCAGTGTAATTTAACCTCGCCATCTTCAATTCACCAATTCTTTTTGGCTTGCTTCGCTCGCCATTTGAGAATCAAATAGTATTAATAAAATGAGATAAAAAAAATCCTTGTGCATGTAACACAATGGCCAATTACATCAATTGATTGGCAATCTTTTTATATAAATGTGAGAAGAAAGAAGATGCATGTATGACCATGATGACCACTACCACAAGCATCTTTGATAAGACAATACATGTACTTGCGATACGGACTGGATACTAGTAGTCAGTTAACCTACACGACAATGTGCACTCAGTTGGTGTGTGAATCACTCAAATACAAGCCAATTCTTATGCACCGCAAAAAATAAATTTTCTTGTAAAAAAAAATTATACGTACACTGTAGTAATGTTAATATAGCCCATTTTTTTTTTATTTTTTAAGAATCACTGGCGAATTGAATGGGGCGGGGGGGGGGGGGGCGAAGTATGATAATAATGATATTAATAATGCCATACTTTGGTACCATACCACTATTTTTGTGCCTAGTTTTACTCTTAAAATACACGAAACCCCAGGAGTTTCCGGGGGTTTTGCCCCCGGAAACCCCTTCAATCAAATAAATATGATATGACTAGCATTAATAATGTCATACTTTGGTACATAACTAACAAATACCACAACTTTTGTGCCTAGTTTTACTCTAAGAATACACAAAACACCAGTCAGGGGCTTCGTTCCCAGGGCCCCCACAAAGGTCTTCGTCCTGGACCCACTAGGAGCCTTTTGGCGATCCCAAGACCCCCTGTCTATACAAAATTATCCACCCCCACCCCCAATCCTGTATCCGCCCATGATAATCACTAATCTTGCTGGTATCAATTTATCAAGGTACCTTAAGACAAAGAAGAAAATAAATAATCTGTCCTTGATACTCTTGAAAATAAATGATCTTCCCTTGACTGGCATGAAAATAAATAATCTGTCTCAACAAAATTTGCCCCCCCCCCTCTTCAGAATCAAATAGTCATCCCATACAAACATTGAGATATTTCAGACAACTGCTTTTTTTATGGAGGAGGTGCAATGAGTTGATTTTTTTTGACGAATGAAACAATACTTACACTCTCTTCTTTGTGAGCTATTCAACTCAACTTGATTTCTCCTGCCATTAAACACAATCTGGACAATTTAATGTTCTCTCACATTCTTCATACTTTGAAATGAAATATTATTGTAAATTTCAAGAGCAAAGGTGTTTACATGTATCATAATTAATTGTCCCCCGCTTGAAAAGTGGGGGATATTAATTTGGGTCTGTCTGTCTGTCCATCCGTCTTTCTGTGACGTTTTCGTTTCCACACGATATCTCGAGAACCCTTTGAGCTTTCGCAATGAAATTTTGCATAGCAACTTCCTATGGACTAAAACAGAACCCTATTGATTTTGAGGCAAGGTCATAAATTCGCAAAGAACTATATGCGGTATATTGCATATATTTGCCCCAACAAAAGTCAAATTTTGAAAATTCCTGAAATGTGCTGAATTCAATAAATTGTATGAGAAGTATAAATTAACAAAAAATATTATTGTATCAAAGCAGTGTATTAACAATTTTTGTTTTTATGACGTCAAAAACTACTCCTATTTTATATCCTTTTTCAGAAAGAGGACAAAATGGACAAAATTTCAACAATTTTAGCTTTAAAATTTATAGAGCGCAAGTTTGTTCAGGAACAATATTGACATATTTCATTGATATTATCATTCTACACATTATATCAAAATATTGATCCTGAACACACATGCGCTCGGTGACTTTTACTCAAAATATCGACGAAATACGTACATTTTTCTGTAAAATTCATAAAAAACTGAAATTTACGTCATGTTTGTGACGTCATTACGTACATATGGCGTCATTACTTATGAAAATATTCAGTGCTTTGAAGTCAGCATATACTCCCCTGTTTAAGAACTTAATTAAATATATCTCCATCAAAGTTTGATTTGGGGGGCAAATATTGGTTATTACCGAATAAAGTTCTTTTGTCTGTTGTTACACTTTCGTTTCCGCGCGATATCTCGAGAACCCCTTTGAGCTTTGTAGCAACCCCTAATGATAAAACTATGCTTAATGATACAAATAGCATTAAGCGTTGCAATTGCAACGCCTAATGCCATAAATTATTGCATTAATAGCTGACATCCTCAACCGATGCCAATGCTAAATCGCCGCTTAATGATAGAATTATATCATTAAGCGTCACAAATGCAGAGCAACACTGACGCTTAATGAAACAAGCAAATATCGACATATTCGACGCTTAATGATACACACTTTTGTATCATTTAGCGTTGCAGTTGCAACCTTTAAAGCAATATGCATTGAGCTGCTTTGAATTCTGTCATTAAGCGACGATTTAGCTTTAGCATCAGTTGAGAATGTCAGCTATTAATGCAATAATTTATGACATTAAGCGTTGCAATTGCAACGCTTAATGCTATTTGTATCATTAAGCGGCGTTTTATCATTAGAAGTTGCTACAGAGCTTTTACAATGAAATTTTACAGAACAACTCCCAGTGACCTATGGAATAACCCTATTGATTTTGAAGTCAAAAGGTCGAAGTTCAAGGTTGTAAATTTATACATTTTGTCTATGTGTAACACTATCCATTCCAGGCGATATTTCAAGAAGATTTTGAGCTTTTGCAATGTAATTTTATACCAAAACTCCCTAGGACCTCTCTCATCCTTCTCAAAGTCCCCCCTGTTTGTTTTATTAGTATTTATTGTATTAAATGTCGCTATTTTTAGCACAGGGGCATGAGGAGATTTATTATGTATAAAACAGGTTCTCGGCGAGTTTTATATTCTTATTACATCTATTAGACACCATGCATTGTATCAAACTTTGACAATTATCGAACGTGAATATAAACACGTATGTGACTTCATCTTTACATATAATTATAGTCTAGGGTTCGAATCCCGGATGATCTATTTTTTTCCGAATTTTTTTTTTTTCTAAATGATAGTTTTCAGCATGTAAAATGAAAAATTTATGAAGTCTGCCTCGTACAAACTCATAAAATCATCATTACAGTGTGATAAATATTCCACATCATAACATCAGCCCCCCCCCCCCCCCCACTTTCCACAGACACGTCACAGTATAGGTTGAAAATGGGGAAAGTGGTGGTGTTTGTAAAAAAAATTTGTACTAAAATTCAAACCTAACTCCCCCCCCCCCCCCACACACACACACGGAATAGGATTTTCGTGGCTGGGATATCCCCCCCTTTTTTTTTTTTTGCTTGTCAGGTTTTTGTGATGGTATAATTTTTTTTTATCACTTAGCCCCCCCACTTCCGACCCAATGCACATAAAGAGAATCTTCTATACACATAAAAAGAATAAGCAATCAAATCTTTATAAATATCCATATTGGCATATTTTATTTGCTTCAGTATACATGTATACTAATCCGAGATTTCCCGCACAAGTCATAATATGAAAGCGGGGTTTAGAGTCAGAGGAATCTCGGATTACATGTATACATTTGATAATTCTACAATTTCAGTCAAGGGGATCCGTCTCCCTACCCCTCCCCTCGAACTGCGCATTGTTTACTTTTGCCCTTAGCGGAAGACATATAAATTCTCTGAATTAGCTTGTTTCAAGTTTACGGTGTCCCAGGCTTGACAAAAAAGACTTCATACACTCTGAGGACTTCAAACATGCTAGACGTTTTTCAGTGCTTCTGCCACAATCAACTACACGAGATATTCCTCTGTTTCATGACACGGAATCTGGGAAAATTTATGAAAATCACATCCTTGTGAATTTTTACACATTTTGTTTGCATTAAATTGTGAGTTTTTCCATAGAAAGTTGACTGCTTTCATACATGTGTCATTATTAATTTCCCCATAGACATTTTCCAGTGCAATTATTTACCTTTAAAGAAGGAGAGTTGCGCAAGGGGACCTAACTCTGACTAGGCAAATGCAAAAAAATCTAAATATTAACATTAGAATTAAAGGCATTTAAATGAAAAAAGATTTCTTTTGTTTTCTATTTAAAATAAACAATTTCTAAAAATTTAGTATGTCAGGAAAATACCATTTAATCATTTATGTAACATTTTTTAGCATGAAATGGCATGTTTTAATCTAAGATTAATATTGAAAAATTCACCCGTAATTGGAATTTTTTTTTTGTGATGCAGAGTTGTTTGCCAACGACAATTTTTTAATATGTTTTTCTTCTATATTGAGTAAATTCAAAACAGTATAATTCAAATAAAAAAATCATCCTCGCTTCAAGATACGATTAACCAAACTTTGAAAAAAAAGCCTTTATTGCAAAAATCTAGATTCTTTGTATATTCCCTGATATAACGTGGCTAAATAAAAAATATATATGTAAAAAATTTTTAATGAATATAATTAACTACTATTGCACTTCCATAACATATGCAACATTGAAAAAAAATTATAGTAAATATGTTTAAAAGACGCACTTAAAATGCATCATTTTCAATGAATGTCAATGCTCGTTTTACACCTTTTTATAGGAAAACAAATAATCACCGTTACTAAAAATAGAAACAACTTACAACAAAATGTAAATCATATTTTAGGTTATTTGGACCAAATCTTTATTTATATGGGTCACTTTTAAATTTACTTCGATAATGCATCTGGACAATTTTTTTTCAGTTTGCATGTTTTTCTCTGAGACAGGCACTTAAGTATATCTTAACTTTCTTATACTTATATTTAGAATTTTTTAAAGTTAATTTCCGATGTTAAAACGTTCCTCTATTCATATTAATCATTAAGGAAAATAATTAACTCTAATTGACGCTGATTAAATAATTTGAGTTTTTCGTTGGGGAGGGGGGTATCACTGATTCCAATAGCACTCTCAACACAGCATACCTTAGTAAATACAAAATTCAATTTTAGGGATACGTCTAAAATTAATTGGACCTCGGTTATAGAAATAAATTGGACACAGTCATGAACCATGGATTTGTTTGTTCACTTTGAAAATACTTTAAACCAACTTTTATTTGCGACAACTTTATTTCGTGATTTAAGGATTTCAATCCCTAATGGCACCAAATTTTCTACCCTTAAATGTCTGTCAAGTACACAATACTCTGATATTATATTAAAGCATTTTAAAGTGGAAATGGATTGCCCACGAGAAATTTTCAAAAAGTTCATTAATTAAGGAGTAGTTAATTAACAAAGATTTCATTGAAGTCTACGGGGAAAAGCGTTTTTTTTCCTAAATAAAAATTCAAATAATTTGAATATCAATAAATCCTATGGTGGAAAGATGCATTGAAATATTAAAAATAGAATGATAATTGAAAACAAATTTTTTTTACCAGCTAGTTTTTTTTTTTAAATTGATTTTTTTTATTAATTAAAAAAAGGGGAGATAACTCTTACCAAAATTCAAGGTCATGAATTAGGACACATCCCACTAAACATACTTATAGTAATAAATGGGAACTATGTCTAAATAAACTGAGTATTGAATGCCTACATATCTTTTATGTTTTCAATTTCATTGAATGTCTTCCTATTAGGGATTGAAGACCTTAAATGGGTAAACTAGTTCCTGACGATTAATTTTTGCGATCAAGCTTATTTAGGTTATGTTGTAAATAGAGACACACACTTTAAAAACGGGTTTGTGGCGAGAAATGTTCCCTATGATGAGGCTCTTGCAAACTTCGCGAAAATTTCTCGCACGCGAACAAAAGTTGGTTTACAGTATGAGTTGAAATAATTTAAAAACAAAAAAAAAAGAATGAGGATGATGACCAAAACGGTAATAAAAAGTATCTGTAAAGTAGAATAAAAGCGCGGATTTAGACAGGGTTCACTACGGTTCGATCGAGAGAGAGAGACACACACACACACAGACACAGAGAATTGTTGAAAAGTGGAGGCATACGAAAAATATCCCCTGAATTTTTTCTGCTTCCTTGACTAAATTGCAAATGAATATATCATAAAACTTCTGCAGTCTTTTCTTCTGACATGCATGGCTGATACATAAGGGGGATTCAAAATGTATTGGACTTTTTAGAGTTTCAATTTCAAGTAGATAGACGGTCGGTTATTCTGTCTTTACTGCGATAACAACTGGGTAAGTGAATATTTTAATATTAAACAAAAGAGTTACCAACTGAAAACATCTCAGGTGATAAAACGGGTCCGGTAGAACAATAGTCATACATTTACAATAAACCACAAATCACCACTTTCTGACCGTGCAGCATTTGTTTTCTAATATTCCGAAAAAAATTTACAGAATTATAATTTTGAAACGAAATCTAATATATATTACATAACAAAAAACGAGAGGATAGGACGCCAACTTGCATATGTATTTAAGAAGGAATGTCACACCAACTTTTTATTTTATGGATCTCTGAGTCAATCTTTTTAAACAATGGTTTCAGCATTGAAAGACCGACAGTAGCTCTAAATAACTTTTTTGTATTTTTTCAAAGAAAATAAAAAAAAAAAATATTTTCATCAAATTGATACGTTTTGTTGTAAAAATTTTGCTGTAAATGGATGCGTCACATGAATACGTAATAAGATATGTAAAGAAAAGCCGTTAAGATATTAGAATTTTAAATAAAAAAAATGTTTATGAATATAACACATAATCTGTGAATATTTTTTAAACTTGTGGTAAAAATCTTCTTAAAACAAGTCACAACTGTTCGTAAATCATATTTATGAAAGAATATAAAACGAAATGTCCATAATTTAGAAAAAATTATTGTTTTTCAATTTTGGCCAATCCCGATCAAAATTGAACGGATCCCAACCATAATTGTACAATTATTGGAAATAAACAAAATTTTTCAAAGAACACTACTCTGACTATGTGTAATAAGGGTTATAGCATTATTGAACTTGACAATAAAATAAATTTCTTTATTGTTAATACATGACGAGGCAATAAATTAGTATTTTACTCTTTCTGTGTTTATTTTGATCGGGATCAGATTAATCGTGTTGGACCAAATACTGAAAAAAAAAATTAATTTCTCTATTTTTTTTTCAATTTCGTTTGAATTTCTTTTTAAAATATGATTGATAGGATCATCTATTACGATCTACCCAATCTATTAACATTGAAAAAGAAAAGACAGGAAGAAAAGAACTACGAACTCTAACTCTTGATTCCCGCCTACATTTTGCACCCATTAAATTCAACATTAATTGCAATTTGGCCATTAAATCTTTGTTTAATACAAAGAATAGTTCCATGGTAATCAATTAATCATTTTAATTCCAGTGCTAGATAGTAAATTATCATTAATTTCAGCTCTAGAAAAAAGAAGGGTAGACGATATTTTCTAGTCAAATCGAACTTTCAAGAATCACCATATTTTGAGATAGTCTTAAATATGATAAAATGTATCTCATATCTTTTCTTATGTTTTACGCAAATAAATAAAACATATATAAATTAATAAAATAAAATTATTTAGTTGTAAATTGATTTAAAATAGGTAAAAAAAAAATCAGCATTTTTTTATCGTCTTTTGGCTATAAAGGTATATTCCCCCTCGTGAAATACAAAAAGCTCTGGCATGAATTTGTAAAATGACAGTCTATGTTACCCTTAAAAAGGAATTTTTGTCTAACCGGGGGGGAGGGATATTTTAAAAATATTTTCCGTTTTCCGTTGATTTTTATAGTGAAAAACACAAAATATATCAAAATTATAGAGTTATCTCTCTTTGGTATCCCAAATAAGAAACCTTTTATGAAAATTCGTATCAATATCTATAAAATTTTTGAAAATCATTCAAATATGTTAACTCTTGAGAATTGACTTGGAAGTCGGCGGGAGAACAATACTACCGTTCGTAGTTCTTTGATCCATTTGCTACGAGCAGGAAAATTTTTAACTGCTTATTGTATGTATTTGTAGTTTATAATCGAGTATTCGATTACAATATGATTAGAATCAGAATGCATGTGACTAAAATCCCCTTAAGCCGGTGTAGCGTTGACCCGAGTTGAAAATTACATCGAGAACGAAATAATGAACATGATGAATATGGGATCATCTGTTACGACCTACTCTCTCTATTAACATTGAACAGGAAAGAAAAGACAAGAAGCATTTGACAGTTTAATAACGTTGCATCAGGCTGGAAATTTGATCCAGTTGCATCAGGCAGGGAAATATTTAACTGTTAATTCTATGTATTGAATTTGTCGTTAATAATCGCACATGTGAATACAAAATGATTTGATCAGGATTCATATGACTAAGATCCCCTACAGCCGGAAACATTCTAATTCAACTTATTTGAAAAATCACTAAATAAAATAATGTAATACGTTTACAATACTTCAAGAAAACTACTGTTAAGATTCCCTATGTAACAATAATTTTATTCTTTTTTCTAACTTTGGTCAAATCCTAGATAACTATTCCCTGAGGACTAGGGAAAATGTTCTACATAAATTATATATCTACAATATAAAAAAATATTAATTATTCAAAGTAGTTTGTTACTTATTAAACAGATTAGAATGATAAATCAATCTAAACAAAAACACATATTTTTATTGGACCAATAAGGGACAAGGAAGGGTAACGGCCGAATCTGGCCCCTTATTTGATGTAAAAATGAGAACACTGGTTAAATTGTAGTTTGTAGTTAAGAAATTGAAATGATGCTTGCTTTAAAACAAGCACTTTTAAGATTCAAAAGTTACAATGTACATGGAAGGCACTAGAGAGTGCAGAAGTAGGAAATTTTCCCAAATTTCCTCAATGGTGAAATTTCATCATATTTGAGAAACTTTTCTCTTCGGAATACATAAAGTACAAGCTTGCCTATCTGAGATTTTTACACATACACTGCATCTGATACTAGACTATAAAACATATAAATTTGGTAGATAGGCAAAATTGTGCTCCATGTTTTCCGAAACAAAATGTGCGCAAAATCGATGAAAATTTGCAAAAAAAAAAAAAATAAAATAAAATGAGAAAAATAGAAAATTGACCTATTTCCCAACCGCTCTGTGACCTCTGTTTATTCCAAAACGTAGAACCAATACTCATTTTGTGGCAGAGGTGACAAGATGTTTTTTTATAGATAGATTCTGCAAGACACACAAATTGGGAACCAGAAAGGGGTCTTACCCTATCTTTTTGTTTCCTTTTTCTTTATTTTTTGTACGTACACCGTGCTCACAGCATATATACTGAAAGGAAAAAGAAACGCAGGTTAAACTTTTGAGGTGAATTAAAATTTGTTTTCTTAAAAATGTGTTCTAGTTTTTATATCTAACTTTTAAAATCATCTTTTAAAAAGATATAACCAAATTTCCATTTGATTTTGTCTAATAATTCATGAGTTACTGAAGCTCAAATGACGATACCCCCAAACGTGAAAATCGAAAACTCTCATTATCTTCAATGTCTCTCCCGTGCATCTGTCTGAGCCTTATTTCTCCTCTGCATGAAATTTCATTAGAGGTTTATCTTTCAGACCCTGGCTATATTTGGCATGGATAACGATGCAAAAAATAAGTCAAACGGCATGCGAATGCGCCAATGAGAGGAATAAAACAGTAAGTTGACTGGCTCAAAAATCAAATTGCGGCATTGTTTTCTTTCAAATTTCGTATGAATGTTTATGATTATAATCGTCTACTGTATAAATGGCTGTTTTTGTGGTAGTAAGGTGGCGATTTAAGAGATTGCAGGACGAATAACCAGCTTGTAACATTGCTCTGTTTTGCGTTAACGTGATCCTCACGGTTGATTGAAAACTATTCCAGACCCTCTCTGACAACGGGTAACAAGTTTTATGGGGGAAAATTTATAAGAAACTGCTTAATAAACCGTTGTTGCTTTTTTTCCAATAATTAGGCAATTCGAAAACGAGACCCTATTGAACTTCCATAAACGGTGCCAAGATTGCAAGAAATTCATAATGTCTCTTAATATTGAAAAACGATGTGCATACCTCATATGCATCAAATAATGCAACAAGATTTATTGACAAACTCGTTGTTATCAAACTGCACGTGTTTTGGTCTTTTTAGCGTTTTCCCTCCGTGACGTCATAAATTTTACGGTTGAGTAATTCTAAATACTGATTTTGGTGCACAGTAACTAAATTTCTCTTCTGACCAATTTGCGTAATTTTCGGTCATGTGGTCAAAATGTTTTCGAACATTATGCTACCCTGCGTTTCTTTTTCCTTTCAGTATATATAGAAGTGTGTGATAGTTCAACTCAAATTCAAATATTTTTACTAATGAACATTTATGATCTTTTTATTATCAGTATTTATATTTGACAAGGAAGAAAATGTCTATCGTTTTTGTGATCACAAAGATAATTCATTATTTTCATAGCAAGATACATGGACACATGTATACATAGGCATTGAAGAGGGAAAGTTTTAGTTATTTAAGCATCGTTATTTTTCCTGTTCTTGTAATATATTCATGACAGTATACCAATTTCGGCAGAATCTTACAACTTTTCTCTTAAATAGAAAAAGTAATTGCTCTTTGAGTTCATTGAAAAAAAAACGTCTTTTAGAAAATTGCCGTTCTTTTTTCTTTTACACACATTAACATTTTGATCCAAATTCTAAAACTGATTAAATGATTGATATGAATTGATTATGAAGTATACATGTACTAAGAGCCGTTCAATTGACTGAGGTTTTATATAGTTAATGATAATGTGATGTTCTGTTCAACTTTCATAATTATGATTTCAAGCTGAATGTTAGTTAAAGTTAAAATTTTCAATAGTGTCTTTATAAATGCAGAAAAGACTTGAATTTTATGTACAAAACCCATAATACAGGATTTGTTAACATGAAAAAAGTGTTGGAATCCTATATCTTTTTGTCAGTATAATGAAAATGATCAATGTAACAATTTCATGGATGAATTTTGAAGGAAACAATAATAAAGGAAAAACCCTTTTCTTAAACTTTTATATTGACATGACAATGATTTAAGAATCCCAACTTTTCCCAAACATTTTTCATATTTTGAATAACAGAAATAAAAATAAAAGAAAAAAATGTTCTAAAATGCAAAAAATGATACTATTTCCGTTAATTTAGTTTTATAGTTTATAAAAGTAAATGTTTCCTCTGAAAGTAATTAAATGGAGTAAAGCTTGAAATACGTATAACTTTTTTAAACAAACGGGCTGTCAATATGTTTAATATTTTGTTGAATTATGAAGCTATACTGATATTAAACTTATCTACAGCTCTTAAAAATAATTCAAAGGAGTCGTCACCTTATTTTCATTCATATATGATGCAACCCTAAATTAAGGTATTTAACTGTATAATGAAGAATTTCAAACAAGGTATATCTTTTTTACTCACTCTTTGTGGATCATCACTTAATCAACAAACTGGACGTATATTTGAGCTTATTGTTTTTTGCTTATATCATCGATAAGTCCTGAATCAATTTCAAACAAAACTATTATAAAAGCAAGTTTAGAGATTTTTCTTATTTGGAGGTTATTAAAACTGTAAATTTAGGGACGCATAAAATGTACATTTCCAATGAGTAAATCTTATTCTTATAATTATGCTTTAAAGTGCTGATTTTATTGTAAAGTAATAAAATATTTCAAATAAAATCTAAAAAGGCATGAGTAGAAACGAGAAATCATAATGAATCAGAGGATAAAGCTTGAAAAAAATCTTTGGTAATATTTCTTCAACTGGGCTATACACGAATGCTGATTGACGGACAAACAGAAAGATACCAGAAGGGAGATATAAAAGGAAGACTTACTTTATTTGTATAATACCCAGGAGCAGAAGACAATATTTTCAAAGGATGCATGAATTTTCACGATATAATCATTAGAGCCCCACTATAACACTTGAACCCCTGACCAAAATGACAGAAACTTTATGCCCTAACCATATTAATGACATGGAAGACTTTTTTTGCACCAAATATTAATATATGCTATGTACAGGGTCAAAAAGTTTTTTTTATTTGCACATCGTACCAGGGATTCATTTTAGTTATATAAATACAATTCAAGAAATCCGATTTATTTACTACCTGACGTCTGGATTAAACAGAAATTAGGGTTCCAATGATTTATAATCTAATATTGTAATAAAATATTATATGTAAAAAAAAATCTAAATGCAAATGAATGACAAATACTGTAAACGTATTTTTTTAGCGTGTACGGTATTTAGCGGGAAAATATTTTAAACAAGTAAGCATCGATTTGATTAAGCGCATTTCTTGAAGTTCTTACTCTTGTATCTAAAAAAACATGTTAATGGTATTTTTAAAAGAAAAACTGTGTTAGATTAGATGCATATGCATACATCAAAAGACTTATAATAATAAATGTATTACAAATGAAACGCTAAAATTTTGCATTTTAATTCAGATTAACGATTATTAGGTAAAATATTGTAAAACCCTTTACAGTTTATTGGGATAATTGTCCTAAATATTCAGTACGCTAATTTATGCAATAATATTATGCAAATTAATCACAGATTACGACATTTTATGCACTTTTTCTCCTTTCTGACAGAAAACTAACTTTTTATGCGTTGCAATGTTGGCACACTTTTTGGTGTAGCAATGTTTGTCATCTTTACAATTTTCATGCAAATAAATTGCACGGGAGGTTGTCTCTTGATTGCGATATTTCCTGTTGTAAATTACAAAGTTAGTGTCAATTACTCTGCATAATTATGTAATTAAATACTTTCGAATACATTGTTAGTTTTGACAGCTACTTGCAGTTACAATCACAATGAATTTTACAAACGAATTAATTCCTCCCCTTTCTTCGAAGAATGTAATTAAATGTATTCAAATTGCAAAGTTTAATTTTAATTCGAGATTTGGGTAAGTTTAATATAGATAACCTCATGTTTACGAAAGCCCAGAAGGATAATTCGAGAGTCAAGTTTCGAAATACGAGATTCGAAATGCGATAGTCGAAATTCAAGATCCAAACAAACCAAACCCAAGTCCAGAAGTCTTTATCGTACAAAAGCCCAGGCGGCTCATTCAAGATTCGAGTTTCGAAATACAAAATTCACAATGTTGAACAAAGCACCATTGCTTATCATAACTATACACTTAGCATGCTTACTTTGGTTACTTAATACCCAGAGGTAGATCAGAGAACAAAGAGAAAATGCATTTCCACTTTATAGCTATTCGTGCACCCCACCCAAAGGAACCACTAACCCTGAGGCCACATAGTTCAAAATTTCAAAAAGACATATTTGCTCGTGTTAAATGGTTGATGAATACCAAAGAGCAGATTTCAAAGAATTAATTTATTTTCAGAACACGTAACCCCCCTCCGCCGAGTATCCCTGACCTGAGAGCCCTATAATTAATCATTTTCCAAGAGGAACCTTTCTTAATTATAAATAATTACTTAGTTCATTTGCATAATACCTAGAAGCAGAGGAAAATATTTTCATAGGACTAATGAATTTTCACGATATAATAATTAAAGCCCCAATATAACACTAGAACCCCTGACCAAGAATCTATGAAATTCACAATTATTGAAGAAGCACTCTTACTCATAAAAACAATATACATAGGTAATTTATTTAATACCTTGGGCCCGTTTCATCAAAAGTCGTGAAGTTAAGTCTTAAATTAGATGTTTTTCTGGGGTTTGCGCCAAAATTTAGTCAGGTGTAAGTTGCGCTTCACCAAGTGGCGTAAGTCTAGGTGTAAACGATATGCTAAGTCGCAGGACTAAGTCTTTGACAACGTTGCAATGCTCAGGCGCAAAACATAAACATTGTCCACTGCGGACAAACATGTATTACAATATATATTTGTAGTTCGCCAAAGTAAAGAATTACACAAATACTAGATTAATAAATACTTGCAGTGATTGCACATACATAAATTTATAGGGTCATATAGGAGACATATCTCTTATAAGAAATCGATTTAATTTTTTTTTTACATTTTAATAATATATAAGTCTGATTTATTGAAAGGAAGAAAAGGATCATGCAATGTTCATGTATAACATGTATTTCGGAATTTTAATTACACCCCTCTCTTCCCGAAATTGATACAGGTTAATGACTTAAATGACCTAAATAACTAATTTTATGATTCGGTAAATACTGACTCTGCTGATAAAATACTTATAATAAAGTTTGACAGATTAAAATTTTCAAACTTTATTTTCATGAGAAATTAGGGATGTCAACGAATATTCGAATATTCAATCGATGAGTTGATATTCGAATAAACTTGTGATTCGAATATTCGTTTTTGAGTATACAAGCATTAAAAAGAGAGAAAGACATGGCAAGTTTTATTAGAAATTGAATCAAGTTGTAAAAATAAAAAAAACACTTCTCTAGTATTACCTTTAAGAAATGTATACTTACAAGCAAAACTAATGTATAAAACTGCAAACAGGTTACATATACACATTTTGAGTCAAGAAATAAATTTTACACTTTACTGCTAAGGTACATTTAAGACAATTCCCTCTAAGTCTATTAAATTTTGTCAATTTAAATGATTCAATATACATGTAGATATTGTAATTGTTAATAAAATGACACAAAGGTTCATAAAATAATTTCGAAACACTATACTCTATGTACATGCAGTTATACAATAAAACCTTTAATATATATGCAGCTTAAATTTAATGTACTGTTTAAAAAGTACGCGGAGAGAGAGAGAGAGAGAGAGAGAGAGAGAGAGATTCGGGAAAATGACTACAAATATTCTTACAGAAATTCTCTGCTTGTGTAGTTTTTCTAAGTTACGATCTTGATTTTGTTTTTCGTTAAAAATGTAAGTTATGCAAGAAATCAAAAACATGATTATTTTTTCATTTTATATGCGCTCAAATTATCTTATAGATTGTAAGATTCACTCTTTTAAACGTAATCATGAAAAATAAAGATGTATTTTGCATCAATGTTTGTCTGACAAAAAATTAAGAATTATTCATTTCTCGAACTTAACTATTCATTTTTGGTTTTAAGATGAATTTATTTTTGTCTTTAGATGTAGAAAAATACCAGAAGGAGGATTACGGTGGTTTTGATACCGATTTTTCGTATTTAAAAAATACATTATGGGGAAAATATTTCTTTTTTTATATAACAAGAGGTGCTGTGTGCAATGAGCTCACTAAATGATCCCCCTGCCTAGAATTTAATAGCAGTGTCCATGTTTTGCTAAAGGAAATAATAAGTGTCGGATCAAAAAGTAAAATGAGGCACAATGGCAATATGTTATAAAGATTCTGTGAAAGTCTCATCAAATTTCATTCAGTGGTATGAAAGTAGTTGCGGCTAAGAGATGGGTACCCCAATACTTAACAGACGGACGAACAGATCGACATCCCGATTACTATATACCTCCCGCTTTCGAAGCAGGATATTTGTATAAATATAGTTATAAATGTGTCGTCGATTTAACAATAACTTATACATACAATACAACAATCAAATGTATATAACTACATTGTCATAACGTATAGAAATGTTGGTCGAAGAAAACTCTATATACCGTATATACTTGCCTATAAGTCGGTTTTTTGGGAGTTAATATCTGGTCTAATGCTCTTTTAAAAATTAAAAGTATGATTTTTTATGAGGTTAGTCCATCTGATATACAAGCTTATTAAATAATAAGACAATCTTTTTTTCTCGGAAAAAATTTATTAAAATATTAAGTGCGTTTTAATCTAATCAACTACGTCCCCAAGTGGTTGTAAAAAGCCCCCCATCCCCTCCCCACTCTTCATAATATACATAATTAAATCAGGGGCCTATATACAACTAGTTAGTATATAGGTCCCTCATTAAATAATGCATTGTTTGTGTTTTGCAGACTTCTGAGAACCGTACTTTTTCTTTAGCACTCGCTCAATTGTTTTAAAATCAGTAAAATTGCTTAATTTTAACTTTACGCCCGAACTTAGGCCTACCCATGAGCAGACGTAAAAATTTGGCCTAAATTTAGTCAGGCATAACAATACACTGTATAATGAAACGCAAATCTTTGTGCTAGTCCTGACTTTACGGCGGCGTTGCGCTACGACTTGACTTAGGACACTTTTGATGAAACGGGCCCCAGAGGCGCAGATCTAGAGGAGAACGTTTTCAAATAATTAGTACATTTTCACTATATAATCATTAGACCCCCCTTTACACTAGAACCCCTGACCCCAGGGGCATCAATTTCACAATTTGGGAAGAGGCACTAGTGCTCATAATAACTATATTTAGTGAGTTTGTTTAATACCCAGGAGCAGAAGAGAAGATTTTCAAAGAATTAATGTATTTTAACTATATACGTCCTAACACCAGAAACCCTGACCCTGGGGCTATGAATTTCACAATTTTTGAAGAAGCACACTTGCACATCATAATTATGAAATAAGTTAGTTTGTTTGATACCTAAGAGCAGAGAAGAAGATTTTCAAATAAATTATGCCTTTTTCACTATTTGATCTATATAACCCCTTCCTACATATAACACTAGAACCCGTGACCATTTGGCCATGAATTTCACAATTTTGGTAAAGGGTTTACTGCTTACATGTCAAAAGTTTGACCGCTTGATGTCAAAGAGTAAAGAGGAATTTTTTTTTATGACTGCAGCAATTCTGTGGTTCTTAGTACCACCGCTCGGGCCCCAAGGGGGTGGGGGGTAGGGACCCTGAAATTTGCAACATTTGTTTACCTGTCTGAATAATATATATCAGAATTAAATAAAATAATTCCTTTATTTGGAGGAAAAAGACTTAAAAATAAAGGGGTTAATTTATATTAAATTGACGAAAGGAACTGTGACGTACTGTGATGGAGATTTTTTTTTCTATCTAATTCCTATAGAATGTAATCAAAACATAATTGAATTAACATGATAATTTGCAGTGTTATTAATTTAATCACAATCAATGTAGCAGAGAATGATCAATTACAAAATACGTCCATTTGCTCATTGGCTACGAAATATTTAATTAATTATACCAAATTACAATTTCTACTTTTAATTACATGTACCTTACCCTGGTAAAACGAGAGAACGATTTCAATGTATTTTACCGCAAATTATATATTCTGATGGTTGTACCAGGTCTGAGGCCCCTTGTTGGACAACGGCTAAGTTAAAATTGCAATTTGAGAGAGAAAATACCTACCTTTCTTTTAGTCGATGACAACAACAAACATCAGTTTTGTTCAAACTACAAATTACATATACCATTGATCAGTATCATATGACCTTACTTCAGTCAGGCAAATTAAAATAAATACAATCTTACGTGATTAATACATAATTTTCTCCTCTATAGTTCAAAATGTCACAGTTTGTTGCGTTTATTTGGACTTCAATGTAGGATTCTTTTCACAAACAAATAATCTGTAGTTAAAGATCACAAGTTTCATATTTGAATTTATTTCCCAGTCTTTAGTAAATTGATTTCCCTGTACTGTATTAAATATAATTCACAGGAAAGGAAAATGTTAAAAGCATTGCTAGTGAGCGTATGACTGGGAAGAATTTGAAAGTCGGTCAATTTCAAGGTGAATAGTCTAAAGGTATGAACAAATATTTTATAAAGCAACTTATTTTCTTCCAATAAAAATGACATAGCTTATCACTGAGTCCTTGAACATAAATATCAAATCTTTTAGGAGCACAAGAAATTAAGTTTCATCATTATACTGCAAATTAGCTAAATTTAAATCGTGAATAACCATTTCTAAAGATATCATTATTAGCCACTGAAAGATAAAGGCCCTCCAGCGTAGCAACAGTCACTATTACTTTATGACGGGTTATCCTGCACAGAATTTATGCTTACAGTGCTGCAATGATTAGGCTTTTCGAAGCTTTTAAAACGTTTGAAATACATGTACATATGTATATAACACTGAATTGCAAGCTTAAGCACAGCCAATTTATATGAAGAGTTCCCTTAGCTTTATATAGATATATGTTCTGATTCCGCATGATTTCGTTGATCACATCATGGTTATTAAGAAAGTTTTGAAGTGTTTACAATAAATCGCTTCTGCGCAGCTGATTAACACAATTAATATTTACTATTTGTTATATAAACTCGCCCTTTCCTTGTGAACCCAAAATGTGCTTTGGAAAAATTATATCTATCTTTCCAGATTACAAACTATTTGACCATAAGTTAAGCTTACCGACTAAAATTCGATCAACAACATGCCTTATAGGCATAGCAGCAAATATGCAAATTTTAAAAAGGGGTTTGAAAACTATGTTTTGATTTATTATCAACATAGAACATTGAAAGATTTTATATGTTTACTATTCCGTCAAAACCGGACATTACGATGTCAAACTAAATTCTTAATCGCAGCATTGTTTGAGATTTCCAGGAAAATTCTCACAGAGCTAGGATCACTTTGCACAAAAAATAGTCCTGCACTTACGAGAGCACAGTTCATGATCCAAAAAATTCAAATGTATATTGATCTTCAGAAAGAGATCTTTCATTATGTAATTTCATATTTTGTATCAGAAGTTGTGCTCTATAAGAAATATTGAAAAAATACTGTCATTTTAGGCCATCTTTTAAGGAATTTACAGGATACTGGGAAAATTTGTATTTAAATTTAAAAAAAATTATGACTTCATAATGTTTGACTAGAATGAAATTACGTCATGTTTAATAGATACGACGTCAACGAGAGTCCAAATTATAAATACTGCATTTTCGGCCTAAACTGAACAGTTTTGATTTTTCAGAAATTCTCAGGGTAAAAAAAAGCCGCAAGTGGCTCTTCCTCTTTTACACTATTAGTCGTGGTTTTCACAAAGAGCACGATCGTTACCGCAAAATATTGAAACAGAAAGGGAACTATAACTGTTCGAGAAATAGTTTCCAATGAACATATTTTGTACATGTAATAACGCACGAAAGCTCATTGAGCTCATTTTTTGAAGGTTCAAAAATAATTTTATTTCGCGTTATAACGCGAAACTTTTGCGAATAAATGCGTAACTTTCACTCTATAGCGCGAAACATTTGCTGTATAACCAAGACTGTACATAAAGTGTAAACTTTACAGATTAAAGTGTATAATCAGATTAAAGTGTACATTTTACAGATATAAGGTGTACATTTTACAGATATAAGGTGTACATTTTACAGATTTAAGTGAAAAATTTACAGATTAAAGTGTAAAATTTACAGACTAAAGTGTAAATTTAACAGATAAAAGTGTAGAATTAAAAAGAAAGTAAAGTGTCCAAGTGGCATCAATATGCTCCGTAGTAGAATGGAAAAATATTTCATTTTCTCTCTTTTTTTTTTACTTTGTGGGATGAGTGTCTTTCCACTACCATAGATAATATTGATATTTTATTTTATTTTTTTCCAACATGAGCACACTCGTTATAACAAAAGACCACTGAGCTCATTTTTGCAGGTAAAAAATATAATTTTCGGGTTATAATGCGAAACTTTCAGGATTACTTTTGTGTTATTTCTAAAATAGGTCTGCTAATAACGGAGCGTAATTGGTTCATATAGGAATTCAAATAGATTTTGTTGGAAGACTGGGTCTTCAAAACCAACAAAAATATTGTCAATCAGAAACTCAAGCATCTTTTTTATGTCAACTTCGGAGTACATAGCAATTCTGATTGCACAAAACAATCAAGGAATCAAGCAACAAAATAATTTTGTAAGTGACCAATGACCACGCAAGTAAATTTACGAGTTTTTTTCTTTTTTAAAGCAGCTGTCAATGATATCAAAAAGCCTGGATTTTAATTAATCGTGGGGAATGGTTGTGTATAAAGTTGAAAAGTCATTTATGCCATTCATGCCCAAGTCTTTTTATCCATGAAGATCTTATGAGCTCCTACAGTTATTAATTTCTAGTGTGAAGTAAAAGTTATAAACTTAATCATTAATACTAGAAGGACATTTTTGGTAATATTTAATATTTTAGTTAATTTTATTTTTCAGGGAAAGTTGGAAATGGAGAAATGGGAAGGGTATTCTTAGTCTAAGTGGGAGTCTAGAAAAGAAAAAAAAATGTCTGACAAATCCCAAAATCCAGAACAGAAACAGAGAATGAGTAGCTGTGGAGATCAACGTCCTGTCTGAAATGGAACTTATGGTCAAATTTTGAAAAGATTTCAAGAGGTTGTCAATGCCAAAAGAGCTGGTGGGAATGAAAAACAGTATAAGGTGGTAATACTTTGACCAAAACCCAGTGGAAATTTGGGTAGCCCCAAACAGTCCCGAAGCACAAAGTTAACATTAAAACCTCTCAAACCTTAACAACCTTTTCAAATAGCTGTTTACCTCAAACTTTTTCATCAGTTACAGCTGATGGTGAACATGTTTTACCATCTGTCCCTGACATAAAATATGAGATTAGATGTGAAGATAGTCAGACCTTGACAAGCTTGACAAGCTTTTCAAACAGTTATTTACCTCAAACCCTTTCTGAATCATCACTTACATCGGACGGTGTACATGTTTTGCCATATGTTCCAGACATTAAATCAGAAATTTGTAAAGATGACCAAGAACCTTCAAAGATCGCTTCAGGCTCGTGTTATCATACACAAATCAATTCTCAGAATTATCAAGCATTTCAGATCTTCCGCACCTCTACATCAGGAGAAGGAATATCACCAGGTTCCCAAGAGATAAAATCAGAGGTTTGTGAAATTGATGCATCATCTGCATTATATTCACAGTCTGCACCTGTGCCATGCAGAGAGCTAGAGAGAAATCAAAATTGTATGCCATCTGGCCAACCACCATATTTCTCTCATTACATATCTACACCCCATGTCTCTACAATTTCTGAAGTTCTAAAGTCTGAGCCTGGCGAAGAAGGTCTGGAATCTGCTCAGCTCACAGACTTTTCAACCGTTAAACAAGAGTGTGCTTCAGAGGACTTTATTTCAAACCACAAATCTGTAGATGTCATGCAAGTTAACTATAGTGGAAAAGAAGTGTCAGAAATTCCTCAAGAAATAAAAACTGAGGTTTATATTGAGAATTTAGAGGCATCACATTCAGAAAGTCCTTCTGTTTCATCCACAGAAAAAGGAAGACTTTGTGCAGAAAACTATTCCCTTGCTGCTGATTTCAATTCCCACAGCTCTTTCAACATACCTGAAGAAAATAGACCAGAAACTGGTTCAACAAGTAGAGTTATCAAAGATGAGGACTACTCTGTATTTAATCAATCATCACTGGTTCAAACTGCAGAATGCAGAAGTTCATCAAATGAGTTGTTACCGACTGAACATCTTGTTCCCGTGACATTTAAACCTACTATTGTTGATCAAGATCTGGTCAAATAAGTGGACAAGCTATGGTAAGATTTTTCATTTATAATACAATATTTTGGAATAAACGCCCCTCTCTCCAAGCATTGTTTGATAATTTGAGAAAACGTATTCTAAGCCCTTTCCAAGCTTACTTGATTTGATCACGCAGAACTAGCAATCTTTCATATTAATATTTTAACATTAACCATGTTAACAGCAGTTTTTCATGGTCCAGTGATTGAAATATAAATAGAATTTCTAGTATTATTAAAGAAATATTTTTTTATTCATATGGAGCGCAGTACTGTTAAGGCTACCCGGAGCTTAAAATGCATTTAAAACGTAACACTCTTTTGCAAAGTTGATTTTTAGTTTTATTTTTAAGTTATGTACTTCAGTGCGCCAAATTCATACAGAGGATCCCCAAGGCTATATATAAACATATTTGTTACGATGTCACATGACCTTGTTGATCACGTGACGGTCATTTCTTCTTTATTGAAATGTTTCACATAAATCGCTTCGGCGCAGCTTGTTAGCACAATTATTATTTACATTTGTCACATAAATAAACTCGTTGCATCCTTGTGAAACCGAAATGTGCTTGGGAAAAGTTATACTTTTTCTTTGGAACAATTTATTTCAGATTAACTTCAACTTACCGGCAAATCTTATAGTATTTTCCACCGAATATCGTCAACTGTTTTAAAACAAAGCCACTATTCATATTTCCCAAGCAAGATTCAGTTAGAGTGGAACCTCTTTTACATAATTCCATAAAAGATGTTAAATAAATCCTCATAAACAACCTGCGCCAGTCTCTTTTACACACATATTTTGAATTGTGCCTTTGTACACGGGTATAAAAAAGGGTAAATGTCAAACGTATATTTTCGTAGGAAGTTTGAACACGCTGACTCTTAAACAAGAGTAACAAAGCAAGGTTATCTATATTATTCGGATATATTACAGTTAAAAAAAGTGATAAAAACACGTTTATTTTAAACTAGAACCCTGCAACTTCATATACAGATTGAAATAAAGATGTAAAGTTTATGACATTCTCCCCATCATTACAGCTCAAGTATGCAGTGACTTGACGTCATTTTCAATTATGACGTCATACATTTGTAGTTCAGAGAAGTTCATGCACAGAGTACACTACAATATTCTCTGGGAAGCCTTATCGTACCTGCGAGGCCCACAAACTTGACTGCATACTTGCATTGATAAAAAAAGCTTTTAAAATATCTCTAATATTACTTTAATCCAATAAATTGAATATTTTCATTTGCAGGATTCAACAAACGGGCAACCAATAAGCAATTCCTTAAATGAATTCATGCTGACTGGAAAGTTTTTCAAATGTGGATTGTGTGATTCCGCATACAAGGAATTGGATGAATTGAGGGAGCATTTTAGGACCAATCACAACCAAATATGTCTTGTTTGTGGAAAACCTGTACCCATGTTGACAGACATGCATACTCACTTAGCCCACTGTCAACCAACACAACAAGGACCTGTTTATGCAAATTGTCAAATATGTTCAAAGCTAGTAAGAAATAAGTCACTGGGCGTACACTACAGGGTCCATGGACTAAGACCCCAGGACTTAATATTTAGATGTATTACATGCGGTAAGGATTTCACATTTTGGGACAGAAACATTAATTGCATGCACTTAGATGGACAACCTTCCACCAGCAGAAAAATGATTTTATTTTGCATTTTATGTAAAAAGGAGTTTGAGGAATTGCAACCATTTAAAGAACACTTGAAAGAAGTTCACAGAGTATCCGGAACAGAAATGTTCCTGTGCAATATATGTTCAAAGATTTACAGTCGTCAGTTTTATTTACAGAAGCACCTGGAGAATCATGAAAAAAGAAAGCAGCGCGTGCTGGAACGAGCAAAAAAGCGTAAGAAAAAATCGAAAAAGTTTAGCGAGTATCAGAAGCGTCTAAAGGCTTTAAAGAAAAAGAATGAAAGCAAGCTCAGAAGGTGTACCGTGTGTAGGAAATTGGTCATTCAAGCAGGAAATAAAAGTGAAAAGAACGTAACACATGGCAAGATTTATGAGCCTAGCGAGTGTTTGTCAATGCAAGCAAAGAAGATTTCAGATCACAAAGAAAATGATAAGCTCCAAAGCAAGGAAACAGGGTGGAAAAGAGTGTCAGTTTTATGTGCACAAAATGTGAAGAATGGGTTAAGCTTAAATTAACTCTGTTGAAATGTAGGAGGGCCCAGAAAGTCTACAGATGTCAGATTTGTTCACAGACATTCATTAAGTTAATTCACTTGACATCACATATAAATAGCCATGTGTCTGGCACAGAAAAAACCTGCATTATCTGCAGGAAGACATTTAGTCAAAACCGAAATCTTAGGCTCCACATAAAGGGTCATGCAGACACGAACGGCTTTTCTTGTAAGTTTTGTAGTAAAAAGTTCACTTATTGTCATCAGCTTGATATTCATAGTCAATTACATTACAACCCAGAACTTCATTGTGATGGTTGTCACCTGGACTTTGATAAACATTACCGATTTGTTCTCCACAAGAAAAAAGATCCCAAAATGCATAAAAGGTATTCCTGTTCAAAGAAAAAAACTCTGCATGCTATGAAGCCTGGGAATTAATCAGAATCTTTTAAGTGTGCCGTCTGTGGGAAGAAATTTAGGTACAAAAAATGGTTGGACCATCATCAAACAACATTTCAGGACTTGAAGCACAAGAGATTTTGCTTTGTGTGTGGAATAATGTTCAAACTACCAACAACGTTGAGAAAGCACATGAAAACTCACAGAAAGGCGCCAGAAAAATCGAGAAGGTCTTTCCTTGTGGTAGGCTTTTCAAACAAAGTTCAAATATGTGGGGCCATATAAGAGCCCACACTGTGAAAGAAATTAAAAACTCTGGGACACTAACGCACCCCCCTGACAGGAGTTCTGTGCACGAGTGTGGTCTGTGTGTCAGGGTCTTCTCTAAGAAAAGTTACTTGCTGATACACAGGAAGGTACAGGAGAGGCCTGACACTCACAAATGTCAAGTCTGCAATGGAGTGTTTGGTAGTCTGGGTGCCCTGAACCGCCACAAGCGTAATGTACATCAGATGTACATCAACATATATATAAGCAGATGGAATTAAAGTGATATTCTCGCAAATATGTTAAAATTAGATCTGCATACCATTTTTTGAGAAAAAAAAACGCTTCTCAAAGGAAAAAATGTCGATGAAAAGTAATTTTTTGTAGGTGTACAAAAACTTGTTCTGTGTCTTAAAGTAATACAACTTTTTTAACTTGATTTTTTCTTTTCAACTTGGCTGTTTTTAAATCAATTTTACAATGTTACAGATTCCTGTAGATGCTAAATGAGTACAAACACTGTATATTATTTATCTAGGTTACACAAATGTTAACATATTGTTCACTGTTCTAATGTTAAATTATCTCAACTCTTACTTGTTTGTTGGAGGTATATTCCTGTATCTTTTACAATACAATATACATGATTGGAACTATTGAAAGCTTTTGTTAGAACTCTTAAAATTTATTGAAAGGTCAGGATAGTTAGAGATAATTTTGGTACACATTTTCAAAATTTAATGAAATTTGCGATTTATATTTGAAGTTGTTGTCCTCCATTTTCACTGAAAGTGGGGAAATATTAATTAGGGTCTGTCTGTATTTCTGTCTGTACTCTGTAATACTTTCCAAGAAGCTTTTGAGCTTTTGAAATAAAATGCTCTTTGCTGAAGGAAGTCCCCTATTTATTTTGAGGTACAGAGGTCAAGGTCATTAGAACAATTCCTAGATAAGCCTGGACTTTTAGTAAGGCATGGCATTTTGATGCCAAATAAATAGCCTCTGAGATTTCCTCACTGTTGAAATATACATAGGATAAATATTCAGGCGAAAGTCAACTGGTGTGTCAAATAGCCAATTACAAGTTCTCGCACAGCTTATAAGTCGTCTCATCTTTGTCAACAACAATTTAAAGTTTCTGATGTGATTTATTTTTTAACCAATGAAAATCTTATCACTGTTTGACAGATGCTAATTTAATGTGCACCAAGAATGACTATTTTTCGACTTACTGAAAGTCCAAGCTTACCTGAGAATTGTACAAATTCATATATATTCTGTGTGTGTATGTGTAAAACTTTCATTTCTTGGTGATGCATGTATCTCAGGAAGCTTGTGAGTTTTTGCAATTTTTAATTTTAACCATAACCCCCTATTGCCCTGCTCCACCTCCTTAAAGTGTACACCCTTGCACCCCCCCCCCTTTTCAGCTCCTGACTGGTCCTTTTTATCTGAGGCAGGGACACAGATTCTCTGAATAAGCTTGTTACTACAGTGTACATGTATAGCAAAGGAGAATACATGGCATCATGTTTATCATAGGTCATGGATTAATATTTTGACTTCAACCTATTACTAGATCAAAGGTTAAAGTATCATAGCTTTTACTCATGGATTTAGTTGATAGAAGTGGATTGTTTTAAGTACAATATCTGAAATCACAGATTGCTGTAAATTGAGAAAATAAATTAATCTAATTAAGAATTGTGTTTCTTATAATTTGACAAAATGTTGCAAGCTTAATGGTAAATATATGGCAATGAAAAGGAAAAGTGGACTACATATAATCAATTTTTTTTTATTTTACACGATTGCACAATTTTCTTTAATTTCTTTCTATATTATTCTGTAGGTCACAATGCCCAGCACTTTTAATATTGAAGTTTTTAAAGCAAATGGTTTTAGGCACTCATTTTGTACACTAAATCTTTAGGCCATCAACATGATCAAACCTTGTCAATAACGTGTATTTTAAAATCCAAAGATCTTGGAGTGTATCAACCAATAGTAGGCAACATTGATATACTTTTTGAAATTTCATTGCTTTGTTTATTAATATTTTGGATGACAGAATTATTATGTATTTGGAGAGATTTATTAATGTTGCATTTTCATTCAGATTCTGTTTGTTACATGGACTTCAAGATAGTATCCTATTATGGGAAGTTTTTAGCTACAATGTAACTTCGGTTTATTCTAGCGGTTTTAAATGAAGCCATTTTTTTTTTAAGTCACAGTGACCTACTCTTCAGTTGACCTACTCTGTGGAGCCAAGATGCATCAACTTAGAGTTTATTGATTCTAGGCTAAATAGTATCTGAAATATTTCATTATAATTTAATTTTGTTTGTATTCTAGTCTCTCATTGTTGATTTCCAAAAAGGAACGCAAATTATTTCTCAATAACCTGGTTTGGTATGGGGACACACACCCTTGACAACCAGCTGAATCATCTGTATCCATGCAATCCCCTCGTTTCCAGTCCTTGGAATTCATGGATAATTCCAGATTTAACTAGGAGACTTATTGTTCATAGAACAATAAGAGGTCTTTCCACCTTCTCTGAATATCAAATTTGTTTTATATTTAACTCTTTAAATACCATAAAAAAAACAAAAGTGGCTTAAAAGATAGAAAAAAAAGAAATTTTTTAAAAATTTGAAATGACCTTGACCTTGAATAAATTTTCAAGGTCAAAAGTCAAGAGTCACATTGCAATTGACCCCATGCCTATATGACTTTTAGTTCTAAAGTTATGTTTAAATATTAAGTACAAAGAAGTTAAAGGGCAATAACTCATATAAGGGGTCATCAGATCCTTTCGCACTTATACAGTGAGTTATGTCTAAAGACCCTTAAGACATTAGTGAAGGTTTGGTTTCTCTACGGTCTACGGTTTTGGAGGAGTATCGATAACAAGTTTTTTCGCACAAGGGGCAATAACTTTTAAAAGGGTTAATTTTAGGGGACAAGAATGAATTCCCTGAAATAGTTTTAAGAGTACATATTAAAAGTGCAAAGAAAGATAGTATGTGTTGAAATACAAAAGAGATATAAAAAGAGCTGAATTTCTCATTTTTTGAATGACCCTGACCTTTGACATCTGCATAATTTTCAAGGTCAAAGATCAATGAATCTTATGCAGTTAGTCTAATGTCTTTATGACTTCTCGTTTTGAAAATTTTTGATAATTTATAAAATTCAAAAACTTTCACGCGCAATAACTCATTGAAGGGGTCACCGAATACTTTTGCAATGAAAAGATTTTAGAGTCCTCTCAATTAGTCAAAGTCTTTAGTGAAGGTTTCATATTTCTACGCTTTACGGTTTCGGAGGAGTATTGATAACAAGCATTTCTTGCGAAAAGGGCAATAACTCTGAAAGGGGTCGAAGTTCATATACGCAGGGTTTAACGAAAAAATCATTAAAGGAATACTTTCTTATAAGCTATGAATCTTTTCGATAACTTGTGAAACAAAAAAACATTCGGCGGAAAAATAATAAAGAAAAGTAATAATAACAGAACAATTTCAATAGGTCTTTCCACGGAAAGGTGGAAAGACCTAATAAATGTAGCTTTAACTTCAAACAGTAGCTTGATTTTACGACATGCAAACAAACATCATGACTGCTAGATCTGTGTACTGTTATCAGTTATTACCTCCACTTGTTTCACATCACTTCCGATACTAGGGATGTACATGTATTATTGAGCGGCGAATTTGAACTCATAAAAAGCAGCACAATTTTACACCAACAAATGTTTGATTATTCTAAGATTGAATTATAATTAGGAATGACTGTAATTCTTGGGCAAATTTTTCGATTATATCCTGGTTTGGGTCAGTTTATGCTTTTTTATAATCCGCTTTGCAGATTATAAAGCGTAAACTAACCCAAATCAGGTTATAATCGAATAATTTGCCCAAGAATTAGAGTCATTTCTTAAATAGCCATAACAATTGAAAAGTAAGTCACGGTGACCTACTTTTCAGTCTGCAGGGGGACTAAAAATGCACCACCTGACAAAGTTTGATGATTCTAAGCAAAATAGTACCCATTATTTAAATATAACCAGATAATTTCAAAAGTAGCTAGGTCACTGTTACTTACTTTTCACTGGAAGTTTTTCAATGACCTTAAATGCATCAATTATCAAAGATTCATGAACATAAGCCTTAAAAGCCTCAAAAATATGTACTTAAATCATTAGCATAATGCCCAGAAGCAAAGGATCAACTGAGAGACATAAAACTTGAATCCTCTTTCATTAGCATGGACTCTGCCTGCTCAGTTTTCCTAAACAAGAAACAAGTGCTTCTGCTCATTTTTATTCATTATTTTTTGTAATAAAGAATACGGTACATGTATTCAATTTCAACATTTCAACAAACAAAATGATACAATGGTTAGGAGATATTTGACTTGGCACTGCACATCTTGAGGTTTCACACCTTTAATACATAAGACAAATGTATATTTTGCTTTCATTTTTTTCAAGTTTTTTTTTTTTAATTTAGTGTCTTAACTCAATCATTTATATTTTCCTGTCCTGGTCATTTTTCTTCTGGAAATACCTGTTGCAAGTCTTTCATTAACATGTTATTTGACTTATTGACAATGTTTGATCTGTATTCAAGGTTTTTATAAAAAACAATGCAAAAATGCCTAATCCTGAAGACAGTGTAAACTTTTAACTCTACAGAGCAATCCAAGATGAAACATAGTATCCATAATTTCTTCTCGATCTTTTCTGACTAAGTAGTTGTAGGGCCTTGAGTAGTGGATGATACTTTTCTCATCTTCCATGGGATCACCATGTGCTAAGTTGGATAGATGCTCCCTGTCCAACTTCAAACATGTGAAAATGATCTGCAATGTTGAATATAACCATATTATATATCTTATACAAGAAATGAGAAAAATATTTTTTTTATATGAACTGATTCTGGTATGTCTCATACGTTGGCATTATCGAAGTTTTTTTTAAACAGCTTTTCCAGTAAGATGATTTTTCAAGCTTTTGCTGTTGTTCAGGTTTTTCTGTCCCAGTTTGTGATTTTTTAATATATGCTTGAAGGACATCCATCCTATATTCTTAGTTATCCCCCCTTTTAAGAGGAAATGACCCTTTTAACATGTTGAATTAATTGAACAAAATGGAAAGTTCAGAAGTTGATAAAAAAGGGACAAGTGTCAGACTGACAAGCGTCAATCAATTAAGAACACTAAGCCCTTCCAGTGATAAAATCAATACAATAACTAACCATGTTCTTAATACAAATGATTCCTAAATTTGTATCCTGTAAAGCGGACTTTTTCCATTCCAGGAGAAGCTCTCCCCCGTGCCTTCCTAACAAGCCCTCCACAGACTGGCCTGAAAACTTCATGTTTCTGATATTGAAACCTGTGGTAGTCTTTTCATCCTGTGCAAGAGTCCACTTCTTCACCTGAAATTACATTTTTAATATGATTAATTTAAAATCTACAGATTTGATTATTCATTAGAAGTCTATGATGGCACTGTAGCTCTATAGTAACGTATTTGTAATAAAAATAAAGGAAGACAGTCTTATCATACAAAAACCTGCACTTGAAAATAAATGCTTAGTTTCACATTTACAGACTCATTCCCATGATGTTTTTAATCTTGAACCAATTGCAAGTTTTGACATCAAATCAAATGTAGGCATAGAAACTTGATAAATAATTTCATAAAATTAACCCCTTTTTTAATCTCCGTTCTTTGCTAATAGAAAATAAACTGGCTATTGTTACTATTTGTTAACTGGATATACTGACTGCAACTCTGTCAATATAAATTTACACAATATATTAAAATATAACATTTTTGAAGAAGTTTCCCCATTATATCATAATTATAATATTTTTATCCGTATGCCCTGAAAAACTGCCAAATCACGCCAGATACAGTTATGTTCCACCGGAAACAGTTATGTTGCCCTCCCGAACACAGTTATGTTCCCTCGCGTGCAATCATTCTGCATATTAATTACGTCGGGTACGAAATTCACAGAGGCAGTTGCTAAGCAAACGTAAACAGTTCCGCAAAAGTTAAAAAGTCGAGACAACGTCTGCCATTTGTCTATTGGAATTCAAAGGAATATTAATTAGATAACATTTAATCGAGGAGAAAAATTCTTTAAATACAACAAAGGTTATCAACGCAAGTGTGACCAGCAGACTGAAAACATTCTGCCATGAAACCGGACGAGATATTTCGGAATTATACTCAACGTACATATATATGTACGTACATAGCGTTCAATAAATATGTACGATGATCAATTTGGGTTCAATGCTTAAAAATGTTATATAACATATATTACATGACTTAATTCTCGGGCAGCAATACCAGAATATTTGCCCCTCGGTGACAGCCTCTGCCTGCGACATGGGGCGACATAACACTCCAGGGCTTTCCTGTCACTTTGGGGCAAATATTCTGGTATGCTGCCCTTGAAGCCATGTAATATATATATAATGTTGTTTGTTTGTCTATTGTTTATTGTTCTTCTCAAGAATTTTTCACTGATGGAGATAACACCACTTGCTGGTGGAGGGCTCAGGGCTGCAAATTTATCCATTTGTTTGGCACTCGGGGCTATCAAGCAATGAAGGAATTCTTTCTTATGCCAGTGTCTACAGCGACACTGGACATTTATACGGTCTCACCCGGAGGATCTGTCTCCACGTCCCACAGTGGATTTGAACCTGCTACCTAATTATCAGCTCCGTAGGTCAATGACCTAGACCAGACACTCTGAGCACTGCCCCATGTGGGAAACTATAAAGTTTTATTACAGGACTGCTAACCATAATACATTTACAGTATACAATATAACTCAAAATTATTATCAGTGACAGATACCACTAAGAGATTTCCCACTAACCTCTCCAACTGTCGCTGTCATCAGAGATGGATTAGTTTTAAAATGTGTACACTCTCCCTGTAACTTGTATCTTAGATCTGGAACACTGGTTGTATCGACTCCATCAAGAGTCATTCTCACTTCTGGCGAAGCATCTCCTCTCCTGCAACATTTAAATTCATTATTATTTCATTTCAATAATTATTATTTCTTTTAGGGTTTTGATAGATAAGAAATAAAAATCTAAATTCATGCGTCATAAAATACTTGCATAAAAATATATGATTTTAGATTCAGAGTATATATAGTGACAAGCACAATACATGTATTTGCTTTATTTTTACTCTTGTGATAAAATCATAAAAATTAAACTAATTGGACGTGAAATGGTTAAGACAAGAGGTCCATGGACAATGATGTTCACTTTAGTTACTATGGCCCCACTGTTCTTCACCAGAGCTACTCGATTATAATACCTACCATTGTCACATCCTACCACCCAGGGTTCATAATTAAAACAACTTAGAATCTATAGAACCTCGAAAGATTCCACATAATTTTCAGCTTTTCTGGCCCAATGGTTCTTGAGAAAAAAAATTTTTCCTATATATAGTTTCAATATTGTACTTTGGTTTTCTATCCTGGCCCCACTCAATTAAGTCTGCAATAAAATGTAACATATACCTACATGCATGTGTTTGCATTGATGCCTAAAAATTGGGGACCATTTTTTATTCCAACCTTGAAAAATGTTGTGCGCTATGACCTAACATTTCAATTCTAAATTTGAATCATGAACCCCCACAGAATCACATTTGGTTGACAGGTATGCAAATGAACATTTTATTTTTTAGTTATTTACTATATGAGATGTAAAGCAAAACTCATTTAGTATGAACACGGATATTGCATTCACAGATACTGTATGGCGAAGTTATCTTTAATACGGATATAATGAATTACGGATATAGCGAAGTAATTTCATGGGTCCCAATGACTTCATTTTGATCAAGTTTTACTGTATTTTTATGTGAGTAACTATTTACCTGTTTAACTAACCAAAATTTGCATCCTTCGACAGTCAAAATAACACGTTAACCAGGTACACGTTGCCAACACCAATTTAAAACTTTAAATGTTACAAGCATAACACACACTCACATTGAGTTCAATAGGAATAGCCTGCTGAAGAAGACCAGAAGCTGACAGAATTCCCCCTCCACTCCAAGTCTCCCATGGGAACTCCATTCTCTAATTAGGTCAGAGTAATACTCAACATACTCCAAAATAGCCGTATGCCAAAAGCTAAAAAGGTGCCTATAAAAATAAAAAATCCTTTTACATAGATTAAGTCATGTTTATCTGTAATTGTTTATTTATTCAACACAAAGTGAAGTAAACATACATGCCTTGCCACTTACTGCATTACAGTGATAAACAATATATTTCTTCACCTCCCAAGTGAAAATGAAAGACTGTAATGAAATCATGTTTCATATTAATCTCAGCGAAATGGGTAGGGACTAAAATTTTGGTCAGATGTCAGACCAAAATTTTAGTCTCTAACCCCATCTCACTGAGATTAAATTCATACCAGGAGAGATTATCGAATGATGAAGGAGATCCTTTTGCCGACATTTCATCTTTAATTTTTGCAATTGCTTGTAGACATTTTTCGCTTTCTTTTACAACAGCAAATGGACTCAATGAATCAATATCAGAAAATTCTTCATCTACATCTAAGCTCTGCATGCACTTTTTGGTTGATTCCATCAGAATTTCCTTTATCTTAAGGAGTTTAGTCCACAGCTCAGCAAGATGTTTGATACCAAGTACCAAGTACAAGTCTTTCAGGGCTGATTCATATAAATCGGCTAATTCTGTTGCTTTGTCGTCATATATGATTCCAAAAGATTCTAATTTACTAATTTCCCATTCTGAAACATGGTCTTCACAAAACCTAGCACATTTCACTTGGGAGGTGCAACTGTCGTCGCTCTCGTAAGTCTGTGAGCTTGAGGATGATCTTCCCCTTTTCCACGTTAGTTCCGATGATGAAGGAGATGAACAGGGTGATAAAATGGAGTTTGAAGAATCAGATGAATCTGAGGAATTAGATGAATCGTCCATGCTGATCACTCCTTCTTCCAAAATGACCAAATGTGAAATGAATATGTTGTAAGAATTTTTGGAATCTCGATCCCGATTGCTGTTGAAATGCAAAATCTTTACGTTTTTCAGAAATTCTGACTTTAATTAGACATATTTATGTGATCAATATAATTTTTTTTAAGTTTCAATAAAAAATAAATTTAATTGTAATCAAAGCAATTGGAGTAAAATTTTAAATAGTTACAAAGCCTACCTACATGTATACGTACCATGTTGACACAGGCACCTGACGTTATTTATTTTTCTTTTAACAAAAAAAATATACACATACCTAATAACCACCTGACGTTACTTATTTTTCTTTTAACAAAAAAAATATACACGAACCTATTTTTAGGTATGTGTATATTTTTTTATTAAAAGGAAAATAAGTAACGCCAGGTGCCTGTGCATGTTGATTATATTTGACAATTTTTTTTCTAACATATCGTATTAATCTCTTCCCAGAGTGTGTTATAGCGAAGCAAACGATAACTCTGGATAGAGATTGATATCATATAAACATGATAAATAACATCAATGCGCGGATCTAGAGGGAGAGGGGGGGGTCCCATCCGGAACCCCCCCCCCCCCCATGGAATTTGCATCTAGTTATTAAATTTATATACAGTACATGTACTTAACCAAGTAAAAAGTGACCTTGGGCCCACCCCAAGAAAACGCATACCACCCATCCCTAAAAACTTGGATATACATGGTTAAGTTGATATGAAAAGTCAAAGATATGAAAAAGATTTCGAAGATAACTCCAACCCACCCCACGAAATAGGATTTTCACGATTTTGGTTGGGTAATTTCTTTTTGCTTGTCAACAAATTTCTTGCTTATGTGTTTTTTTTCATGCACTGGGGTACGTGGACACCCCCCCCCCCCCTTTAGAAAAATATCCTGGATTCGCGCCTGACATCACTCCCCAAAAGTGAGCAAGTAAAGTGGACTTTATTTCCAAAGAATACCTTTTACTTACTTACTTACATTGACGAAGCCCTTTCTCCTGAAGCAATTTTATTTCGGGGGAGTCCCCCCCCCAAAAAAAAAATAAATGCAGAAGTACCCCGTATATGCAAGCATTGTAGTGTACGTCATGTACATCTAATTTATTATGTGCATATAATCGTATTAGTTTCCCAGAAAACCCCTCACCTTTAATTTTTAAAGTTTTGTTTAAATTTTTCAGTATGAACTCTAACTTTTATTTTCTGGGTTAAGTGAACTTCATCTTTCTCATTTATGTGAACATGAAATAAAAGCAAATTGTTTCTTCATATTTGGCTCACTTTTGATGTCAGTGATGTTTTCAATCTTTACAAGGCGCTGAATTGGTGCTCACTGGTAGCGTTAGTTGCAGGAAATTAGTTTTGAGAATTTTGAGGATCTCGGCAAATTTTAATTGCATGTATTCTTCCTGCACTATAAATGTCTAATCATTGTACTAACTGTCTTGTGTCTTATCAACTATATAAAGCACCAATGCCCTGTATAGGAGACATGTAAAATGGGTGAATGTACTGCTCTTGTCTCTGTATGTTGCTAACAGTCTAGTTTATGTTTGGGGATTTGTGGTTTCAAATCCCACCACTACTCATGATCAGATACATATATGATCACACAGTAGTGAATATTTGCATGGGAAAACCTTTTTTCTGTCAGAAAAGTCTGAAAAATTCAGCCACACTTGCTATATCTGGCGTAAAGTCTTTTGACAAAAAAATCTTCATAACTAGAGCCGTCCTGTTTGACCGGATGTAACTTTTATTTTTTAAAAAAGTGAAATGACGTCTCAAATGATTTACATCATCCAAATCTATGTTGAAAATTGCAAAAGTAAGCCATTTTTACTACTTCCTGTTCAACCGGAAGTGACGTCGACGAACGGAAAATTAAGTTTTATGATTCCAGTGATTTCCAAAAACGTGTAAAGAACGGCAAAAAGTATTTTCTGACTATTCCGGTTTGGCCAGAAGTGACGTCAAAGGAAGTATTTTGATGATCTCAATCGATTTTACTAAAGATTCATCGATCATGTTCAACATCAGTTGTGCTTTTTGAACACTTCCTAATCCCTCAAAACGTAAATTTGTCACGTTGACCAGATTTGAAGTCATTTTCTTCCGTTCAGTTAGTCAATACATAATTTGACTATCTGTTTCCTCAACATTACCATTTTTTGGTAAACGTTGACTTGTATCCTGGTCATTTTGTTTATATTGTTTGGCGGGAAGAAACAATAGCGTCGGTCGCCATTTTCCTCCCAGGAAACACGAAATGATGGTATGTCATGTTTTGTTTTCTTGTTTTAGACAAATAATTCTATAACAAACTTATACTAAAAATGTTCTACTGAGAAATAATATTATAATTTACAAAGTACTCAATATTTTTCTTCAATAATTATTGTATTTTACATTATTATCAAAATGATACATGTAGACTAGGATGTGGGTTGATTGTGTTCAAGTAGATTTTTGCATATTCAATTTATGCAAACAGTTCAAATTGGACTAGTATTCTTTTACAACTCATAGGTATGGCATGGACTCTCAACTACCACTGAATGGATAAATAAATCAAAATACAATACCTTGTTACGAATAAAGACAAGATGAAAACCACATTAGGTACACGAAGATATTACCATGAATAAAGAAATAAGGTAGGATTACACGTACTGATAGCTTATATTTTAAGTATAAATGGTGATTTACATAGAACTTGTTATTTTTCAACATTCTATTTTATAAAAGAAAATACAAATAGACGTACTAACTCTCCACTGACTATACTGGCCTGCTTCACTAAATATTATTCGTATTATTCCATGTATTTTGTTTATAATACATGTACAGTTAATTCTCGATAAACCGCCACCTTTTGTAATTTAGAAATCATGGCGGTATAACGAATTTGGCGATGAATTGAATTTCCCATCTTCTGGAAAACAAGAAGTAGAGTTACCGTTCTTAGAAATACCATTTAGCGTTTCTATTCTTATTATTACATGTACATGTATATAATTAAAACATATTTCTGATTGAAAATACTTCATGTAATTTTTTAATGTACGAATACGCTAAAACAAAATGTGCAGTTATGAAATAAAGAAAAGTCTATGGGTGTGCATTTAAATCTGCAGTTCTGCTATTGAAAAAAAAATGCTGGGTCGATCGTCGTGATATATTGCCGATAGTAAATAAAATGAATTCTTGAATAAATTTATTGTTTATGGCAACATTGTTAATTAAACATTCACAATTCATACCGTATTATTATTATTTTTCAGCAAACTTCTCAATTTTTAAAGCAGAGATTACCTAAATTATATAGTTATCGGCGGACTTTAACAACGACCGCTTTCGTGGCAAAGCGGTGACTAAACAGAAAACAAAATTATTATAACAGTTCATGTTAGAATCTCTGTTTAATTAGTTCTTGTTTAATTACTTAATTGCATGTACCTTGTCTGCCTTTGCATGCTTTAACAACAGGGATAGTGTCAACCAATTAGCCGCGCTTCACTGACCACGCGCACCTGTGGCGGTATATCGAGATAATTGACACTTAAAAATGGACGTTTGTTGTGAAAACAGGGTGGCGGATGGCGGTATGCGAATTTGGCGTTATAAAGAGAATTTTATATAGCAGGAAAAACGTTCTTGGGAAATCATGGCGGTATTGCGAGAATGGCGATGAATCGAATGGCGATAATTCGAGAATTGACTGTATATGATAAAGGCATTTAAAATAAAATCACAATGGTTTGTAGTTGACCCATTTCTGACGAAAACAGCCAAACAAGAAGAAAACAGAACTGATGATGATTTCATTCCTATGTGCCATGTTTGCTAAGGTAAATGTAATTTTTTATTCATTTTAATTGTATGTATTAAACGATAAATTTACTGCATATATATCTATTTACTATATTTATATCTTGATTTCCTTTTATTATAAATAAATTTCATTGTTTTCATATAGGCCTACTTTACTTTTCCTATCAAGCAACTGTATAAATTATAAAGACTGTTCTTCATTGCAGGACATGTGAAAAAGACTAAATGCAATGATCAAAGAAGAAAACAACCAGTAAATATATTCCCCTGAGGTAGGAAAACAAAGCAGCAACTGAAAGGGTCAACAAGAGACTGTTACCTGAAGCTATTTCTTTGATTGATTGGAAATCATTTACAAACAGTAAAATTAATTTGCTTGAAAATACTAGTATATATATATATATCTATGTATGATATATATGTAGGTGTATATGATTTCTTTTAACTTTTTACAATGTTTATATGCAAATCTTATTATTATACCCCCCGCTTGAAAAGCGGGAGGGTATATAGTAATCGTTAATTCCGTCCGTCCGTCCGTCCGTCCGTCTGTCTGTCCGTCCGTCCGTCCGTCCGTCTGTTACGCTTTGGGGTACCCATCTCTTATCCGCAACTCCTCTCATACCACTGAATGAAATTTGATGAAACTTTCACAGAATCTTTATTACATATTGCCATTGTGCACCTCTTATTTTACTTCTTGATTCGACACATATTTTGGGTTTCCCGGCCACAGGAAAACATGGACTTTTTCACCAGTTATAACCATATGGGAGGCGGGGGGTATCATTTAGTGAGCTCATCGCTCACAGTACCTCTAGTGTTTTTATTAAGATGATCGGTTTATACGTTTGTGTATATTTGGTGATTGAAATAACCATATTTATGAAACAGAAATCTTATAATAAAAAGTTCAAACATTAGTTGTATAAGTGTTATATTTTGTATCTGAAGGGCATTGATGCGTGATAATCAAAATGATTGATCGTCATCATGATTTCCAATATCGTCAAAATGCCTAGAAATACAACTAACTGAAAGTCATTTTGATATTAAATGATAATAATTTTGAATATCGGAATCTATCATTATGATAAGAATACAGTTAAATGAAATCCTTATAGTGTACTCAGGGTGACTTTCAGTTAGTCAAGGTAGACTATCGAGTCAGTCAGTATGATTTTTCTCGAGTTGTCAAAATGAGCTCAACATATTGTCTAATTGACTAACTGCACCCTCATCTGGAGGACAATCAATCTGATTATTTTTTTAGGTCATGGTGACTGAAGTACAGTTGAACAAAATATCTCAAACACCATAGGGTCAAGTATCATGGATAAGTCCAAGGGACAACTGAGTGAAAATTTTCTTATCTCGGAGACTTTGCAGCGCACTCTTTGTCGTTTGTGCCATTTGTATCAAAACAAAAGAACAATTCCTTGTCGTCGAACAAGAAACTACAAAATATTAATTTTGTTATTTAAGACCACCTATTAAACCAGGAGGCATTGAAATATACCTCATTCTTTTAAACAAACTTTTTTTTAATTTGGAAAGAAAATATTCCATGGCTGATTTGGAGTACTACTAATTTCTTGTGCATGCCATTTTCTCATGTACAACATGGGCATTTTTGAACTGGCATTTCTGGCATATCATCTTTTTCTGAAGAAGAAGAAGAAGAAGAAGAAAAATCAATAAAGGAAGCATCTCAGCATTTTGTCCGTTTTTTGTCCTTTGTTCAATTCATCTGTTTCAAAAAACTCCTCATTTGTGTTGGACTAGTAGAGTGGATAGAGAGTATCTTGTGGTTGTTATGGTTAGAAGGAGCGATGAAATTCAGAATCCTCAAAGGATAACCTCGAAAGTTTTGAAAGCGATTTATCATCATGCTTGTGAATAGAGGCAACACAATTTGGTGTCCAACCATTTTTTGTAGCAATTGTTTGAGTCTGAATGACGTGGATGACATCCTGATATTCTTTAGCATCAGCACGGACAAGAGAAACAAATAAGCTGATTATGATCTTGTCTGTTTAATTTACACCAGAGTTTTGCACCTCAGGGAAAATGGACATGAATGATTTCTGCAAAATGTTAGATCTCGAAGCTATGAACATGCCTAAAAGGCTTGAATAGTAATCATTCTGGGTATTTTTATGCGCCTGGATCGATAGATCCGGGACGTATAGTGTGTCCTGTCTGTCTGTCTGTTTGTTTGTCTGCAAACTTTAACCTTCGCCATAACTTTTTAACCATAAAAGGTAGAGACTTCATATTTAGGATGCTTACTCCACTACATTAGCTCTTTCAAATGACATTAAATTCACCAATGACCTTGTGACCTTGACTGTGGCCTGTACGTTAGAAATAGCTTTTCCCCGCAAACTTTAACCTTACGCCATAACTTTTGAACCATAAAAGATAGACTTCATATTTGGTATGAATCCTCCACTAATCAAGTTCTTTCGAATGACACCAAGGTCAATGACCTTGTGACCTTGACTGTCACCTGTATGCTAAAAATAGCTTTTACGTACCCTTGCCATAACTTTCAAACCATAGAAGATAGAGACTGCATATTTAGTATTCATACTTTACTAACAAATTCTTTTTTCAAACGACTCCAAGATCAATGGCCTTGTGACCTTGACTGTGACTTTTATACTTAAAATGGCTTTTTAAAAAAAAAATTTGCCGCCGGGCGCATCTTGTTTTTATTGTTTCTTTTTGTAATTAAGCAATAAATTCACCAGTAATTAGACAATCTTCTGACAGGGAACTCTCAAAGACATATTCAAGTGATTTTTTGTGGATATCCTCATACAGTGTTTTCATTTGTGTTGTGCTTCAGCGTTCCTTCGTCTAGGCATTCATTGTGAAATATAAATTAAAGTAGAAAGTTGATCTTACACTCGTGACTGATACAAAAGTGTTTACTCTTAACCAATAATGATTGATTGATTGTTATTGTTTAACACCGGATCAGCAATATTTCAGCCATATTTCGAACAAAAATGAAACAGATCTAGACAGCCTGAGACCTTTAAATTGGCTTTAAAAAAGTTATTACATGTCATGACCTACGTCAATTAGGTCGTGTTACATCACTGATAAATCCTAATTCACACATTGTAAGGTTTACGTTAGGGTAAATGTACGAGTATCCACCATTCCTTCAAGGGAAATGGAGCTGAGGCCCCGAAGTCTAGTTATTAAAAAACAAAATCTGAGCCCAAGCTTGTTCAGCTTGTTCTCAATATTACCAGATTACCGGTCTTATGACTCTGACCTACCTATAAACATTTTACTCCACCATGCTTGTGTCTTAGTGTGTCTTAGATCAGCTGCATTATAATCATTTATAGTTTCAATCTTAAGGCCTAGATGATACATTCGGTATGTATTTCACTTCTAGATCTTATTTTGGTAAGTATTAGTACTGACCTGCTGCGTTCTAGATGCATATTTGATTAAGCACTAAGCCTTTTTACAATGGGGAGATGACTTGAAAGGGACATGGACACATTTCAGATGAAAAATTTCAATTTATTTTTCATGCCTACAAATAAAGTATCTTTTAATTATTTATCAAAAATTTGCATTTCAGTTGTTGAGATACATGACAGATTTAGATGCCCAAACCTTTGTAATGAATAAAAAAAATCGCGTGCCATGTTTTTGTTTCTATAGGTTAAAAATATTTAAATATATAAATATGAATAATTATACTCAGTACATACTAATATATGTTCGTTCAAAGCAGATGTTTCAATAAAGAACTTAATTCTAGATACGATTAGACAGTTTCTAGAGATTTGTTGAATCTAGTTTTGTTATAAATGTAATATTTTCTATATGTAATCAAAAACAAGGGACAGGCTTTGTTTTCATCATGAAGAATTTTCAGTTCTGTATCTCCTTTGCAAATCAACAAATGATGTTCAAATGTTTGCGGATCATTTGAATTGCCTTTCTTAATTATGGAAAAATGTAATTACATATATACTAGTATTTTTTGCAATGGACTGGACTGCAGAACACATAAAACCCTGACTATGGGGAATGAATTTTAAATTTTAAGAGAAGGAATCGACCTTGCTCATCACGCATCTCGGCATACGTTTTTTTATTTGATATATAATAACAGAAAGGAATATTTCAAAGAAAAAATGCAATTAAAACCCCTCCCTTCGCACACACAAAATCAAAAGTAAAAAAGAAATCGGAAGATAAACTTTTGATATTGATAACTATGTACTACATGGTTTTTGTGCAAAAAGTCTAAAAGCAGAGACGAGGATCTTCATAGAATTGATGCAATTTCACAATTTATTCAATGGAGCCCTGTCTTTTCAAGATCCCCCTACCCAAGGGTAATTGATTTCACACTTTTGGAAAAGGCAACCTCGCGCATCTTAACAATATGTTTATTTTAGTTTGCGTGTTTGCTGCATACACAAGGAAAAATAGGGAAGTAAAGATGAATTTATATAATTGATGCATTTTCATTATATGATTATTACAGCTCCGGTTTTACACATGAATCCCTGATCAGGGGCCATGAAATTTAAAGCGAACCTTTCCTTATTATATTTATGTATTAAGTTTGATTGTTCAGTACCAAAGAAAAAGAATTGAAAGGCATAATGCATTTTTACTTTGGAATCAACAAAACAATTTAAGCCCTAGCCGGCACAGGATCTCCAGACCCTGGGGCCATGAGTTTCAAGGGCTCAATATTTATGATTATTATCATAATTGTGCCAATAGTCTAGTATAACTGCTTGATGTTCAGGAATACATGAGATTTTAAAAAAAATCATTTTCATTAATTTTGTTTGATTTTGTCCAAATTTTAAGACCTCATAAAACAAGTGTTGACATATATCATATTAAACTGAATATAATTAATTAATTCTGTTTATATTCCAGCCTCTCATTGCTTAATATCCAAGAAGAAAAGCAAATTATGTCTGAATAACCTGGTTTGCTATGGGGAAAAACCCCTTGACAACCAGCTAAATCATCTGTATCAATCCAAGTCTGTCATTTCCAGTCTTCGGGATTTCATTGAAAATAATTAATAAATTTATGCACCATTTTCTTCAAATAGTAACATCATGGCTGCTAGGTCTGTGTATCAGGTTTAACCTCCCTTCGCTTCCCATCACTTCCCTTACTATGGTTGTATTATCAAGATTATTTAGAAGAAATTTAATTAAATTATAAGGAATGACTGTAATTCTGCGAACTTACACCAACCAGGTAATACTTGAATAATTTGGCCATGAAGTAGAGTCATTCCTTAAATATACTATTGTAGCCCGGAGGACTGGACTGCTCTATACATGAAATTTTGTTTTTCTGTATGGGATTGAGGTGGGGAGCTATTCTGATTTACAGGTTAATTATTCATTAAAAAACCAAAATGTGCTTTCCTTTCATTAATTATCAGATCCACAAATGTTAACTTCTATGAAACATGGAGATAACAAACAGTATTCAAAATCAAAAGTCGATAAAAAAGAATACAAAATAGAAGCAGAGCAAACAAGGACCTCCAAAACATCAGAGGTGGGTGGGGTCAGATGCCAGGGAGGAGTGAGTACGCGTCAGAGAAATTTGTCGTCAATTCAGTGTATTAAATAAAGGACTAATAATTAGCATGAAAAACATCAGTCAGTATTTGACCCAATGAAAAATTATATTTGCTGACAAGGTCATTGTATAGACCACGGAACTTACAAAATGATGACTTTAAACGATATTGGTGATATTCTTGTAACGTCAACTTGTTTGACAATAATTTTCTTTAATCAACCACGTTTTAAAAATTGTTCAGACGTAGCTAGAGCATGCTCCTGTGTATCGAATCAATTGAGATACCTTAACTCCGTATGCAGGTGATTAGGTTATATTACTGCATACGTAAGGGAAGTTGACGATAGATAAGCAAAATTCCTCACGTTTATCACAGACCATTTTTGAAATATTATCTGTCTTTCAAATTTGATACGTAAAGCTGCTTATCATTTACCCTATATTTTTTAAAGAACATTAAGATTTACTTATCGCATAAAAATGTAGGATACACAGTCCGTTTTTAGCTCTACTGGTCAGAGACCAGAAGAGTTAATGCGATAGTAATGTGTCCGGCGTCCGTCCGTCTGTCTGTCTGTCCGTCTGTCTGTAAACAATTTTTCAAAACGCTACTCCTCCTACAATTTTATTCTGATTTCAATATTACTTGGCACACAAGTAGACTACACAAAGATACATAGAATAGTGTATCGGTTTTTAATTTCGATGAACGGCGTTGCCATGGTTACTAAAAATAGAATTTTCTGTGAAATTCCTTTAAAACGCTACTCCTTCTACAGTTTTGGTCTGATTTCAATATAACTTGGCACACAAGTAGACTACACTAAGATACATAGAATAGTGCATCGGTTTTTGATTTCGATAAACGGTGTTACCATGGTTACTAAAAATAGAATTTTCTGTGAAATTCCTTTGAAACGCTACTCCTACAGTTTTGGTCTGATTTCAAAATAAGTTGGCACACAAGTAGACTACACTAAGATACATAGAATAGTGCATCGGTTTTTGATTTCGATAAACGGTGTTACCATGGTTACTAAAAATAGAATTTTCTGTGAAATTCCTTTAAAACGCTACTCCTTCTACAGTTTTGGTCTGATTTCAAAATAAATTGGCACACAAGTAGACTACACAAAGATACATAAAATAGTGCAATGGTTTTTGATAAGTACAAACCAGTAGAGCTACAGTCTCGACAGAGACTTCTGGTTTCATACTTGTTTTGTAATATGTGATGCATGTGTCAGATTTTGATTATTATTTCCTGCAGCATGCAATTACTGAAGGAACTGATAAAACAGTATCTATTTAGTTTTTCATTCGACCATTGTTTTCATCATTCAGACGCATGTCTTTATAACACATAACCAAGCGGTTTGATGATTATGACTCATGTCAATTGTTTACTTGATTTTATTCCAGGCGACAATTAAATGTTCATCAATGTTTGTTTTGTTTCATATAAATGAGAAGGTATCAAGTTTTAATTTTTTTAAGTAAATGTTGATTTCAACTTGTTTTACGATGATATACAATATTGAGAAATAAAGGACAGTTCATGGTGAAGTTCATGGTCTGTTGGTTCAAGGTTTAGACTCATACATTGGGCTTTTGGTCAAAAATAGTCTTGGATTCAGCATTCAGGTCCCTAAAAGACACTAAGTTGGTAAAAAAAATGCATAAGCTCCCTCTTTTTTCCTTAAAAACTTTTTGTTAAACATGTTTCATTGCAGTCAAACGTATGATTGCATCTCTCTCGCGAATTTTTCACTAATATGGAGACACCACCGCTGGCTTGTGGAAGGCTAAAAAGTTTGGCATATACTCGGCACTTGTGAACATTGAACAGTGACGGATCGTTCTCATGCAAAGACCAACTGAGACACGGAACCTCTTCTTATAGAGTGTCATTCGAAGGACTCTTCTCCATTTCGCTCAATGGGATACGAATCCAAGAATTGAAGAAAGGATCAACTCTTTTTCTTGATCCCTACGGAGCATACACTATTAACCACTGCGCCACGTGTGGGCGACTTTGGAATTTTAAAGGCGGACAGTGACACTGACGTCGGCCTCTATTGACGTCATAAACACTGTTTTCCTGAATTATCAAACATAGATATAAGACTTTTATCATTTTTGGCGTCATACATGTACATATAAACGGGGTTGCTTTTGCATAATTTAATTACCCTTAGTTTTGTACATTTCTATATAAATATACTACATGTACATAGGGGGATTTTTTTGTAGAAACGTCGTCGCATCTAAATAGTTCTGAAACGACTTGTGCAAACAATTTATTCATTTATTTACAATGACGTGCAAAATACATATGTATATTTACATCTTTGCAGACTACCATAAAAAATTTGTTGCCAGCTTTAAAAGTGTTTGGACACAGTTTTGAAGTAAATATTATACAAATATGGACTCAATGTAGGTCAATATGCATTTATAATGACCCAGGATGACAGATATTGACCGAAGATACATGTAGTATATCGACCGAGGGCGCTAGCCCGAGGTCGAAATACTTCATGTATCTGAGGTCAATATCTGTCTCCTGGGTCATTATAAATGCATACTGACCGTGCATTGAGTCCATATTTATTATATTATATAAATAATAATTTCCCAAATTTATTAATGCAATGTATATCATCCTATTATTTACAGAGATAGTATTAACCATAAATAAGTTGAATGTAAATGTTTTAGAATTTATTGAATATAAGAGGAAATTGTTTCGGCATAAATTTCCCATATCATAATAATGACGCAAGATATCTATCTCCGAATAACATAGAGCACCCCCTCCCACAGATTGAGAATCGCTCTCGTTTACACTTGCAGACGAAATGCACTGACAAAATATAAAATACCTAGTATGTCTTCTAAGAATAGATACAATCTTACATGGCATGCTTGTCTATATTTTCTTTAGTCTCCGTAATCGCGTAAACAGCGTCAAAACTCTGCTCGCTGAGTGGAAAGGTCGAACTCAACCATGAAATGGTATGTGCTAATTATTCCCGAAAAATATTCACAAATACCCTAGTAATTGGTTTGTATTATCAGTCTCAGAGTTCTTCACTATATGTTTTAAATTTTCCTCACCTTCAACTTGCGAACTTCCATGTTTGTCTAAAGTGAAAGTGAAAACGAGGCAGCTCGTGCGAGTCATTATTCGCTTTCAGCGGTCGTTATTAAAAAATAAGTACTTCGTATTGACCAATCAGATTACCGGATTTCACAAAGTTATATAATATTTTCTCATAATTTCGGTATAATATAATTACTAATCTTATATGTTTCTATAGCAATCCACATGGAAATACTGTAAAAGAACAAATATTTGTGGGGGATTAAATTTTGTTTATTTTTCTGTCTATAATTATCAACGCAATTTAATCCCACACGAATACCGTATAGTGGGTAATTTTAGCGGTGTGCTAATTTTGGCTTATTTTGGCGTTTTCATGTAAGCCTGCTAAAGTTTAAATCGCTAAAATAGTAAGTTCTCGTCTAAGTGTTCTGCAAAGATCTGAAACTGTGTCCGCTTTCAGCAGGTAATACGCCAAATTTTACACCCGACAAGAAAACCCGCTATGCGGTATTTTGAATGGATTTGCAAACAACGAACTTAAATGCCCTCGAAACTACTTTTAATGACAAATCAACGACATTTTGTCCTCACAAAGTTTTGTGCTTCTAAAGTATACTTAAAAACAAACATCTGTGAAACGTTAACTGTTTGTGGTTATCAGGACACGAGTTATGTTATGGTTAATGTTTACGCTTCACCGGGTGTACTCAGTTTGTTAAAGTCTGCACACATCACTGACCAAGGACTGATAATACTAATGAATTGGTTTTGTTTTCTCACTTTTCTACTGTATATTCTGGATAGTTATTTGAATATATTTTATTAATACACAACCTAATTTATTATCTTTCTTCAGTATTAAGAATAAAGTTAGCTTTATGGAAGAGCAAGCGCGTCCCGAAATTCGTGGTTTAAATTATTTCCAGAAAAGATACATATTTTATTACCGGTATGTTTCCGTTTGAAAATGCTATTAATAGCAACATATATCATATTATAAAGCCATGATATTATACAAAAAAAAAAAAAAAAAAAAAAGCTTCAATTCTGTGCCCTAGGACCTTACCTTGAATGAATGAATCTCGCTTGCAATAAATCAAAAAAAGTTTTAAATCTACATTGATTATTATGTTACAGAAATAATATTCAAATTTAGTGTAAAAAAATTGATATATTGAACACGCGCATATTACTGATGATTAACTAGTACCATTTACATTATGTTAATAGATAATGACAAAATAATGAACAATCAAATAGAAAATGCGCCTGGCTATTTATCTTAAAATAATCTTATCAAGAAAATGCTGTTGAGTCCTAAGTATAAATTTCAAATTTTTAATATTTACAGTAAAAGATGAAGAAAACTAACTTATTTTGCTTTTAATCGTATTATTATAATGACATTGTAATAGGAAAATGATTACATTTGTTGAATTCATAATACTGTTTGAAGAAAATTAGTTATATTGAACAAAATGAATAATTTTGACACTCTATAAATTATTTACATTATAATTTCAATTTCAAATAAATGTATTGCAATATACTTACAAATTCAGAGTAATACATGTAAAATTTATACTTTTCATTTAAGGTTAGCTTGAATAAATGAAATGAAATCTGAACTGTAATTATAACTCTAAATAAATACACATGAGGATACACAGCAAAAATATAAAAGAAATGTTCCTTGAATATTAGCAGGATTTGTATCAAATTAAACATTACATTATCTTTTTTGCAAAGGATGAAATTTTTTTTTTCAGAACCAGAATCTCGATATACCTTGTTTTTCAAAATTATGCATGGTTTGCTTTGAACAAGGCCGTAACTATTTACCAGAATTTGTTCCTACTTTCATGACGTCACTTTCACTGATAAAAAAAATCTTGATTTTCATCTGTAACGCTTTTTTGGCAGTAAAATCCAATCTCATAATAAAATTGTCTCTGAAAAGTTTGCCTTATTTCTGTAATCACTCTCCACTGTTTTTTTTTTTATTTTTACGACTTATTTGAACCAGAATTGCATCATTTTGCGTTTGTTAATATCATGCGGAATTCGTAGAACATGTTTAGGACACGGTCTTATTTCTTTCCCAGTAATTGTTTTCATTCCTACAATTTGACTTTCACTCAGAAAATACTCGTCATCCTCATCTGTAATGTCTATATCTGTACAAGAAAACCCCCTCTCATATTCAATGTGTCTGTGAAAAGTTTGTGTTATTTCGTTTATTAGACTTTCCACTGTATCTCTGATCTGTACGACGCAATCAGACTGTAGATTCATATCTTTATCTGCAGTAAAAACCTGTAACTGGATTGACGTTTTGTTAACAGCAATTGCAATGTAATGGCTAGCATCTTCTACCATGTAGAATGCTGTATCTTTACAAAACAACGCCATATCAAGTGCCTTCCATTTCCTAAAGCAGTTTACAACCAGCCGAAAGAAGAAAAAAATGAGGCAAGTACGTTTTGAAATGGAACACCATAATGGATGTTTTCTGTCCATTGTTGATAGCAGCTTTACATTTATCAGTAAGTTCGGTTCTGTTCAAGCTCGGAATGTAATATGTTTTACCGCTAGGATCATCCTGAATTTCTGTCATTAAACCAAGTTTGTCCATGTATGGTAAAATTTCATCTTTATGCTGAATATAAGAGCTGTCTCTAGAATATTCCCATATCTCTCTCAGTTCCGATTCAGTTATTCTTCCTGTGTTAATCAATTTATTTTTGCTCCTTATTCTAGCTAGATGTTTTTCATCAGTTATGATGTACTTGAAAGCATCAACAAACCACTGAACGTCAACAATTATTACATTTTTCATTTTGTCTTCAGCAAAATGAACGATTTGACCTATTTCGTGTAGGAACCGAAGGCCATCATTTAGATCTTTATCGCTAGGTGAATCCACATTGTTTAATTCTTTTATTTCTTGTACTGAAATAACTTTCTTTCCTTTCTGTTTCATTTGAATCAGAGTTTTCTCAAGATTTGCCCATTTCAGAGGAATTATCTCTCCCCACTGTGGCATCTTTTCTACAGTTTCTACTATACATTTTCTGAGGCATTCAATTGAGTCCTGTTGTTTTGGTGACAATTCATTTGGCGGACATTCGACGTTAAAATATCTGTTTGGAGATATAAGATGTTTCAAAGATTGTTCATCAGATAAGCAGTTCTCCAATTTATCGTAGAACGTTTTCGGCAGATCCTCATTCTGTTTGAAAAATAATTTATAATTATTGTGCTTTCAATATTATCTTTAAAAAAATTATCAATAAAAATAGCTAAAGAATGAAAAGTGGAACCAAGGGCCTTAACAGTTACCTGATTATGATAATACACTGTAAACAATCAATAGAAGTGCTATACAACTGATAGATGAAGCTACTGTAAACATACTACATTTGGCGTTTCATTCTATTTAGCGATTTTGGCGAAAAGCAAAATCCACAAAATCAAGTACATCGCAAAATATCTTATTAATTTTACATATACCTCTACATCTAGCACATTTAGATGGCACTAAAGCAAACCTTCACTAACTTGCTAAAAAAAATGAATTTCCATAAAAAATCGTACACTCCAAGTATAATATATGTACCGTATATTGCCCAAGAAGTTTCCATGCTAATTGTATAGATGACACCCTAACGATCTTCTTGGAATCACTCCTGATTTGCTGATGTCTTACAAGGATGACCACAAGACGAAAGACCACCTTTAAGCAATTGTTTAATGGTAGCTTAATGGTGACTTAATAGTGGCTTAAAGGAGTTAATTCCTTTAAGCCACCATTAAGCCACCATTAAACTGCAACTTACAAGTGCTTAATGTCCAAACTTCATAAAGCTACCATTAAGCCACCTTTAAGCTGAGCTTAATGGTGACTTAATGGTCAAACCTCATAAAACGTTTACGCATCTTTGAACTTATTTTTTAATTTATTTCCATATCTTTTACGTAAAATCTATTTCAACTCATAGTTTTCTCTCCGTCGTAATTTCTATCTAATATTTTTGTCAACATGCATAAACAATGATAATCACGGGCACTGAGAACAAAGTTAACTAATAGCCACAAGGGTTTGCTCCCGGTGTCTAATACATGTAATTATTTATTTAAAAAAAAATAATTTATAGTACTAATAAATCAAGACATGCTTTATTATTACCTATATGATTTTGTCGTGGTCGTAATTTCTATATAACATTTTTGTCAACACAAACTAGGGCACTGAGAAAAAAGTTAGCTAATATAGCCACAGGGGCTTGCTCCCGATGTCTAATAGTTATTTTTAAAAAAAATAATTTACAGTAATAATAAAACAAGACACGCTTTATCATTACCAATATGATTTTTTTTTAATTAATAATCATTACACACGTTGTTTTTATTATTTGTGTATATGATTTTTTTTTTACACAAATAATTATTACACGCCGGAAGCAAGCCCCTGTGGAATATCTTAATTTTTCACCACCGAAAATCAATTTGTTCTTTAAATTATCTTCATCCATTAACACAATATATATATAACTTTTTTAAAAAATAAAGATGGCATTTTTATTTCATGTGTTAAAAGCAACAGAATATAAATTAAAGTCAAATGTTCTAATGTAAAACAAAAACTTTTTTTTTAATTTTTATTTATTTTTTTTTTTTTGGGGGGGGGGGGGGGTTAAAAATGTTTAGTTTTCAAAGATTGACTTCTACATCATGAATAATTTGAATTAATACATTATTTCTTTTTATATAATGCAGCGGTAAGTATCTGTCAAATCTAGTCGGTATTCAATGTTTGTTATTTCAAAATCCGATCAGATTAAACATGACATCCGTGATCAGACCAGATTTATACACTTTGGGAAAAGGGGTAAGATTAAGTAACAGGAAACTATACATACACAACGTACACCATGGTACACAGACAGATTTTGATGATCAATTATTTTTTACAAAATTTATATTTTAAATTTAACGCAAGCATATAACAAATTAAAAATTATGATTCATTGTAAAAGGACAATTATTTTGATACTTATTTTGATACAAAAAGAATTTAAACTGAATATGATATTCTACCACAATTTTAGTAAACATAACCAGGTTACTCGTAAATGAGGAATGTCACTTTATTGTAGACACAAAAACAATCAAAATCCGCAGCACATTTAAAAATAAAAGAATCTGTTTTGTTTAATCTTTCCTCTTCAATGAATGATTTTTGTGTTTTATATATAATTAATTTAAATTCAATCATGATTTAATGCTTACATGCATAAATCTTAGAATAACAGATCGAAGAATTTATTACATCAACCAAAAGGCCGAACTCAACGGTTATATATGAAATATTTATGTGATATAAGCCTTTTTAGAAAGATCCATAAATAAAATTGTTTATATTTTAATCAATAAATCAATTCAAGATTTTGGAAACGTTCAACAAAATAAATACTTTTACATGTCCAAACAAATTTTTGTGAAAAATAAAGGTTAAATATTTTCTATTAAATTCAAAAGCGGCGATAGCCTAATGGATAAGGCGGCTGTCATGTACTTGAAAGGTCATGGCTTCGCGCCCCGTTTGTGGCCATTTTTTTTATGAATTTCGTTCTTTTTCATTATTTTTGCCAAATCAAGATATGTGTGAACTCGACATTTATAATTTTGATAACAAATCACTATAAAATTTTTCACCCATAAAAACAGCATTTTCGACTGCGCAAATGGTGGCTTGATTGTAGCTAAATGGTAGCTTAATGGAGTCTGGACATTAAGCGCCTGTAAGTGTAGCTTAATGATGGTCTAAAAGCTACCATTAAGGTCTTGTAAGCCACCATTAAGCTACATTTAAGCACCCATTATGGACTTTGAGATGGCTTAATGGTAACGTAATGGTGGCGTAGATGTTACTTAAAGGTGTTTAATGGTGACTTAAAGACAACCATTAAACCATCATTAAGGACCTATAAGCCGCCATTAAATCAGGATTAGAGGGTGTGCTTCATATTGTGGACAAAATATACTAATAAAAATTATGATTCTCTAATGTAAAGGGTGTTAAGAAAATTCGTTCTACATTTTTCTTTTTAATACTTTCGAAAAGAAATACGATGAAAAGATATTTACAATTTGTTATATTTTATGTTTACAGAGTTCATTATTGCTACTGATAAGGTTTTAACTGTCTTTTGTTGAATCAATTAGGGGAGGGCAATTATTAAAACAGATGATGTCTGTTCAGAAAAATCATAGATGACGTACATTTTTGATATATATTAGGCACACAGGTCAAAACACTCTTTCAAATACTATGCAAAAATTATCAAATCGGTGGAAAATTTCAAATAACAAACCTATAACCTTTTGAAAAGTGTTTTATCGTTGTTATACCTATGCTCATCAGCTTGTCTGATGCAAGATAAGCTATGAAGAAACAAAAGTAAATTTTCACTCAAAATGACAGCATTTCTATCATTCCGACGCTTTAACGATTTTATACATATATTCATATGGAAGAAAAATCCTATAATTTCAAGCTAGAAATGAATTGTTTTAAATCTAAAGCACACTCTTGTGATTTTGTCAGACTTGAAAATTCATCTCTTTAGTTGAGCAATACATGTACTTTGAAATTTTTGAAAATATTTCAGCATGGAACGAACTTTCTTAACACCCTTTACAATGTAAAACATCTGATATATACAGATATGTTTTATTCATTTGTTTAGTGCATTAATTTAGTCCTCAATGTCCTATAAAAGATTACAACTAATGAGTAGAGAGCAGAGTGGGACTTAGTGCCAGTGAGGAGTGAGCATTCCCTTCGACCAAGTCATACCTGCCATGTGCCTTTTGTCATGTTTGTGTAAACGGATAAAGTCGAATATAAGGATCACGAAGCCTTTGTTTATTAAGCATCAGCACACTAATTTTTGTGTTGATAGTTTTGTAGGATTTGTATTGATTTCTTACCACTTTGTCTGCATGGGAAGCAACAATGATAACAGGATAAAGACGGGCTATTGAATCCGTATTTTCGTGGATTGTGTGCGTTTTTCCAACATCACAGTATGTCTGTATGGATTGCAACCAAAAATGAAAATAATCTGAAAAGATCAATAAGATATGTATGAATGATTTAAAGGAACTCCAACATCAAAGACTACGATCGAATAATATATACGAGTACAGTTCGTATTCTTAAATTTAGTGTTTAGCTCATTATGAATTTTACCTGATTATTACCGTTATTGAAAAAAATCACTTTACTAATGTTCAAAGGAATAAACTCATCTTAGAATATCTTTATTTCATGTGTTATTTAGTTCTATTATACCTCTACTGAATTTTTCTACATAATTCAATTAATTTATTAGATGGTTGTTATTTATTTATTTGAAATTGCTGTAGACTAATATGTGTGCATAATTAAGAAGATCTTATCCCTGATCGAAAGGTAATTGCTGGTTATCTGTGATCCACTTCATTTATCTTTTGTATAATTCTCATGACTTTCCAATATCATTGTTTGCAGGAGTAAAGAATATTTTGATACAGTCGAAAAATTAAATCTCAATATGATGGTTGTTTATAAACATTAATACATTCAAATGTTAATTTTGTATTTTAGCAAGACTTAAAAATGTAGTCGCTCATGTCGGACGTAAAGACCAGTCCAAGTTTTTTTTCAACGTTTAGCATCTAAAACCTATCTTTCTATCCAATTAATCTCCGCACACATCTAAAGGGAAAGACAATATTTTAGGGAAAATAGTAGAAATTTTAATCTTCATTTAAGAATTATTATCGCGTTGTAACTTCTACTCGTAAACTACTACTTAATTGAAACAAACATAATTTAGTACACAACTTGAAATTATGATGCCGATGCTAAAAGTGTATAATTGCGTTTCAAAGATTAATATTTATCGATATTAATTTGTGTTTGTTTATAATTTCTTGATTTGAAAAACAACTTGTCCCCTGACTATAAACATAGAAAAAAACTTGGAATGGCCTAACATTGCAGTCAACATGAGACTTATTTAAAATGTTCTTTGTTGTCATAAAACTTATTGGATTTAATCATCACCTATAGCTACGTATATGTCAATCACTTTGAACTATTCAATCACAGAATAATCATTGACAATTTGATTTACACAGAAATATATTATTTTTATTGGTGAAATAGACACTTTCATCTCTTTCTTATTGAAACGTTTTTAAGAGAAATGATAAAGGGTACGTCAAAATTGCTACTTTATTTGGTCTTTACCTTTTTATTACGACAACAAGAAACAGCAAATAAAATCATAAATAAAGAAATAACTGTTTAAACCTTAATGCCCTATACATGTACATGTTTTTTTATTTATTTGCCAATAGTTTTAATCAGATATTTAGCGATTCAGTTTTTTTATGTGAATGTAAAGGCTGTATTTGTGAAAAGTATAGAGGAAACATTCTACGAGGGGCATTTCAAAAGTCCTGAGAACTGTTTAATAAAAAATTAACCGTTTCTCGAAAATTATTGAGTTTGGTATCATTGGAAAGATAAGAAAAATATACAAATATTATTACGTCACTTTATAATTTTTATGACGTAATATCTCCGAAAATGACGTCAGGATATAGAATGTTTAGCATACTGAAAACTCGCGTTTTTATCCACATGGCACAATTTTAAAAGTGCTGCCAAAGGCTTATTTTAAAATATATTTGAAAGAAAATTTTCATTTGCAAAGAAGTTGAGTAGGACTATGGTACTGTTTATCAACAATACTATATTTCATCGTTTTGTTCGTTTACTAGCGCGGTTTATGTCCGGTTATGCTACCATCGACATTCATCCAATATTTTAAGTTACATGATACGACTGGATTTTCGGTCTTTTATATAGTTCTCCAGTGTATGAAATAAAACTTTTTCTGTATAAAACTAAAGTATATTAATGCAGCTTTCAACAAATATATTTTGAGTAACATTACTCTTGCCGTTTACAAATAAAATGCACAAAAGTTTTGCCCCTGACTTGTTTCTGTACGTATTTTTTCTCATTAATTCAACTTCGGTGCCCCTAAAACTCAGTACTGCTTTTGACTTTTGACTCCAGAAAAGGTTTATAAGTTACACAGACATGTCAAATCTTATTTAATTTCCATGAATTAATTTTTGCGAATATGTGGAGGTACGGTGGGATTTCAACTGCGCCCGCGCCATTTTGGATTTTACGAGAAAATATGGGGCACACTAAACTTAACTTCTCTTAAGCCTTCATCGATCCCACAAATATAGTTAAAACACCTGACGAATTGATGCCATGAAATTAAGTAACACGATCATTTTTTTTTTTGATTGTCAACTTTGCATTATTCTCACAGTTGGGTCTGTTTTACGCAATATTTTGAGCAAGATTCGATAAAAACTTGCAATGTTTGACAATCGCTTAAACCATTTCAGAACAAGATGATCTCTATAATAGACCACCATATGATAGATTGTAGTCTATGTAAAGATTCTACCAACTGTCATTTACGTCCGATAGCTTGCACCCGAGTAATGAGCAAAAATTGTTTTTAAAATTTTACATTGATTAAATTGTGTCGTTTGTTACGTCATTTTTATGGTCAGTATTGTAAGTATGCGGAAGTTTGACGTCATTTTTGGAGTTATTACGTCATAAAAATTATAAAGTGACGTCACAATATGTGTGCATTTTTCTGCTCTTTCCAATGATACCAAACTCAATAATTTCCGTTAAACGGTTAATTTTTTATCAAACAGTTCTCAGGACTTTTGAAATGCCCCTCGTATAATGTGTAGAATTAAAAGAAGAAAAGCATTGTTCTTTATTTATATATAAATGGTGCCTGTTTTGGGGGATGATAATTGGAATTGACACCCCAAGGAAAACCACTGTCAACCGACGCGTCAGCGGAGGCTGACAATGGTTTTCCGAGGGGTGTCAATTTCAACAGCTATATCCTCCAAAATAGACACCATTTATTTTAATATTATTAAGGTCTTCTGTTTCCAACGGAAGACCTTCTACTGATTCTGATGGGAAAGATTATTAAGGTCTTCCGCTCAGGGTTCTTTAGTATCTTATTGATCTCATGAAAACGTTATTTTGTTCTAGTCATGTTTTATTAGATGAGAAGAAAACTTTATAGTCCATGTACAGGTAAGTGATTTTATACGGCAAGTGAAGAAGAATTCTATATGCGTACGCGTATAACACGTATAACTGAAATTAACTGGATAAAATAATATACCTAGCTAAATTGAATGTTAAACTTTGTTGAAATAAGATTTTTAACGTATTCTCTAGCTGGATGTCATACAGATTATTCAGAGACAACTTTCTCTCTGTGTTTAGTGTAAAGAACAAGACGGGAGAGAGGAAAAATATTTTTAAGTATTAATATTCAATGTAGCATAATTTATTTTAAAAAATATTCAAGCTTAAGATAATTCACTGTCAGTCAATTCATGCATCGTGAATTTTCCTCGGACCCTGAAAGTTTCATGTGTACAGTGTGCGTGTTTTGTGTGTACAGTTATCACATGGTTATGAAACCCGTTTATCTATCGCGCATTGAACTGTATACATTCGTGAGGTCAACATTACCGCTCTTTGATTTTTACTAGAGTCCTAGATTTAAGATCGAGAAAACATGTCATTTGCGCTAATCGTAAGAATATTTCTTTACACAAATTTTAAGGTTTTCTTGAACATGATTTAAAAGTGTTGAATGTCGGATTCTATTCTTTGACGAATGAATAAAAGGTGCTGCGTTTACACGCGCTTTTCTCATCTGCTAAGGTATCTATGGACGAGTTCATCGGTTACACTGAAGGGTGACACAGGATGACCTATCGATAACTCTGCCAATATTGATAGTGATTTTAATTGCACATGTACCACTAACATGATAAATTAATGTTCAATTCTACCCTTGTGAGGTCCATTATAGTCTCATTATTTAAAAAAAATTGGGATATCAATACTGCAACTTGTTTTTGATTTGTGCGGATGATTCTATTATTGGAGAGGTACACACCTAGTACGACGATTTTTTTAGGCCCCGTCTCCCCCTCCACTTTGAAGTAATTGCAATTGTTACATGTATAGGGGCCTATATCAAGTTATTCTAATTGCTTTATATCAGAAAAATTTGCGATGTTGTTTAAATTAGCAAATACCTATAAACATTGCACAGTAAATTGTAAGTGAAAGTGACGTTTCCAATTCTCATGAAAATCGTAAATGAAGCAACTTGGAGATTTGCGTGAATTGATGCATAACTTATATATATGTATTGTACCGAATGTATTCTTTTTATTTCCTCGAATAAAAAGAATATCAATATGATATGATTTTACGGGTACATGATGGTAACTAAATACATGCTATTTTACACGGAAGAGCCCCCAAAATATATACATTCCGAGCTTTCAGAATACGAGAGAAAAAAAATGGATAATTAGAATTTTTTTTAACAAATTCAAAATTGTTTCTGAGAAAGCCATGTAGTTGCATACAAATATTCCAAGCCATTCTTTCGTGTTATTGAAACACGAATAAATCAAATCAAGTCACAGAAAACAAAGACAGGTTGTAAAGCTCACACACCGACACACACACAAACGTTTTGGTAACTCGGAATAGTCCAGAGTAAAACTATATTTTCTTGATGAAGGAATGTCCTGTACATCTAATGTTCACGTCCGGGATAGTCCACGGCGGATCTAAAAACTCTCTCACACAACATACGGGTTTCACTCAAATTTCAATTAACACATTTACGCAATTTACATCATATACATACAAGTCAGACGCTCTTTGATGTAGAGGATTGACACTAATTTCTTAGATAAATACTTAGTGACAAATTCCTTTTTACTATTTAAACTCAATTTGATAGGTTAATAACTTAAGCATATGTCAAAAATAAGCATTAAAAATAATTCTTTTCATAAAATTAAATTTTGTTATAACAATATAAATCACTAGCAGCGCAAAGACAGACTTTAAAAAAAAAATCAGAGGTGGAATCAGGCGAATTAAATCCTTTTATGGCACCACCAACCCCATAACGAGACATCTCATCGAAATGACCGGTCTTCGCGTCTTGAACCTCCAAGAACATGTATTGCATGCTCTTGAATAATATGTATAAATAAGTCTTTAAGGAAATCTCATGTAGGAAACCTGATTTATATTCTAATATATTCTATTGTGTAATTATTCGTACTTCTCAATCTATCATGTTCAAATTACATGTATTTATTTTTTAGGGAACATTAAACCTTATTCGTCAGCCAGTCTGTCCATCTGTCACGAGAACTTTAAACTTGATAATAATTATTGAATGAGTTGAAATAGGACTTTGATATTTCACATGAGCATTATTTGTGACATATGATTTTCAAATATACTGTGATTTTTGACCCTGTGACCTTGATCTTGGAGCTTGACCTACTTAAAAAAAATAACATTTCTTTAAATTGACCATAACTTTTAATAGCTTCCATTTTATAAAAATGTATTAATTGTGACAACACCTTTTAAAATTCACTAATTTTTTACCCTTTGACCTTGAAGTTTGACCTGCTTTTCAAAAACATTAACAATACTTATACCTTTTGACTGAGAAGAGATAGGGCTTTTATTTTATCCCTATGAATTACCTATGACAACTCTTTTCTAAATACACTGACTTTTGACAACTTGACCTTGAGGCTTGATCATAACTTTTTTAATGAGGAGAGATAGGGCTTTCATATTACACAAACATCATAATGTCATGTACGTAACCTGTGATAAAATCATATCAAATACTAGTATATCATGAACTTTGAACTTGAAGTTTATCCGGCTTTTCCAAAATTTAAACATTGCATAAAATTGACCATAACTTTTTACACATGTATATTAGCTGTGACAAGGCCTATCTAAAAAAAAGGTATGGCTTAAATCATGGAGAGTGTGTTATGGCCTTGAATCAAGGTCATTTAGGATAAGATATTTTGACTGGATGCATTGTTTGAAAAAAAACATGTGTGAATTTGTCAATACAGTAGCACACAAATGGGATATGCTCATCACCATCTTGTGTCATGGTGTGACCCAGGGTCATTTTGACAAGGTCAAGGTCGCAAACATTCCTTTACTAACACTTTTTTAATAGTAAAACATAATAAGATGATATCTACCCTTAAAAGATTGCTTTATCATTAGAACGTGGCATGACCTTGACTCAAGGTCATTTCTCTATGTCCGTAGCTCCGACGGAAGACCTACTCGTTGCTTTGCAACGAGCTCGGCTCTAGTTATTCTTTTTTTTTTCTTCTACTTCCTAGACCGCAACTTTGAGGCCTTATATCTCACTCATTTCTCAACGGATTTCGCTCAAATTTTCAGAGGTTATAGGTGTTTATAAACTCTACCAGAATGTTGACTAAAATTTTAAAAAGTCACTTCCGGTTTTGAGTTATTTCCCTTTAAATGAAAATTTATAGGCTTTCGTTTCCGGATAAAGGCTCAGAGACCACAAAAGCTGGAGCAAAATTTTTACCGATTTTAGGTAACAGAAGGATTGAAGTTGTGCACATCGGTTTTTGTTTTTCGATTTCTGTATTCACAATGGCGCTATATATAGGGGTCAAAAATTAGAACGCCTAAAAGAGCGAAAATTTACACATATTTTCCTTTTTATCTTGAAAACTGAAAATATTTTGTTAAGACATAATGAACAAAAGTTGTGCATAATTGCAAGGGATTTCATATAATAATATTCAAAAGGGGCTGGCCCCTATAATTAGGGATCAAGGGACCTTGAAAGTTTTTGCTTTATAACTCAATAACGGTAAATATTTCGAAATGACTATCGATTATAAAGTTGTTCTTTAACATCTTACTGATCTCATGAAATTGTAATTGTTTTCGAGTCTTGTTTTAAATGAGCTGGTGCATGACCTATATATATGCACAGGTAATTATTTTCACTCAGCACGTAAACGAGAGCTCCTCGTGCGTGTAACCAAAGCAAGCTTACTATAAATAATAAACATGGCTATATTGGAAGCTAATATTCTTCAGAATAAAGTTCTCGAAGTGTTTGTGCTTTTTTTCTTATAAATTCTCATGTTTATTCACTGACAACTTTCCCTTTTATTTCATCTTTTAAAAATCGTATAAACCAAGTCTACTAAAAAGGGAAGAAAATATCATCTTTTCTTCTTATCACATAAAAGCAAACAATATAGTGAGAAAATAGAACATAACTAAAAAGCACACCATTAAGTGCACGGCTTTAACATTCACCTTGTTCATGTTGTTTGTTTACAATTATATAACGCGCATTCCTCGATAGCGGCGGGGCAAAGTCGGTCACCGGGAATCAATCGGCGTATGATCCAGCGACCCACAGTCATACACAAAAAGAAAAACACCACAGAATGGTTAAATCAATTCTTGATAAAATTGTTCCTTCTTAAACTATCTCTGTCCCATGAAAATATTAATTTGTTCGATTCTTACGTATGGTAGGAAAGAAAGCTAGATCCGTATTAACCGTAAACAAGGCACCGTTCTCATTTTGATATTGAAGAACTCTTTATGCGTATAATTGAAATAAACTTGCCGTAAGTAATAAATATTTTACCACGCTGTATCATATCTCTTTTTTAAATTAGGTTTTAAACGTGTTCTTTGTTTCCCGTTCAGAGTATTCGATGGTATCTTTTTCCTTTTATTAATGAAGATCTTTCCAAGAGAAAGAGTAATAGAAAAAAAGTACGAGTATCTTTGATTCGTTTAAATATGAACATCAACAATATGAACGGAAACAACATACGCCCGGATTTCATTAAAAAAAATTTAAGAGTCAAATAATACACAATTATTTACTGCGCGATTCTCATATTCACCTGGAACCAAGATCCTTTTTTTAAGTGTGTTTACCATTACGTATTCTATCTTTCGATTAATTCTAAAGCGACACACCGCGGTGAACCATTGACCCCGCAGTCATAGGCAAATAATTGGTATATACAAACCATTCACAACAGTAAGAAAATATTATTTTCTCTAAGTAAATTAAATCTTTCAAAAATATCTTAAAATTTTTTAGGTTTGACTTTAGTACAAAACGCTGGGTATTTATTTTACATGTACATCAATCAGTCTTCAATTCTTAAATATTCGTTAGATCCATGTGTAATTTGACGATTCATAGCACAAGGACTGGCGATCTGCCGTTACTTTACTTCAACCAATATAAAATGCACAAGCTTTGCTCTTTTCACACACAAATAAATCCGTTTTCAACACAAGTTTTCCGAAACACATTTTTTTTATCACAGATATTAACCATGGCTATACCAATTTTAAACTTTTAAAGAGAATCTTCCGAATCGTAAGGATAGAATTATACTCAATGAAATGGACTAAACATCGATAAGTAACACCGGCACGTGTAAACTTCATAAGTGACTTCTGTGCTGCACACTGTCTATCAATTTATATTACAGGTTTTAAAGTAAAGTTCAGGAAATAATAATTTTAAAGCAATGAACTTAATTTGTTTTATAATTTATTCAAAACCCGTATAAATGATAAGTATAGTGTGCTACTGTAACATTGTAATTTTGTTCCGTTATTAAATATCAGTAGCAGGTTATACAATGTACATTCAAGTCATAATAAACCCGCATTTGTCCAGAATCGAAAATTTAAGAACTTGTATACCGGGGTAACAACGTTATCTTAATATTACAGACTAATCATGTCATTGTAATTAAACGCTTTTACAACCTAAATTAAGCTGTTAAAATCAAAACCGGCACCAAAGTCAAACCATTTGTATCCTTAACCGTATATAACTCAGTATTTTCTTTAAAATGATGAACTTATATCTAGCACAAATTACTTTCCTTGGTTTAAAAAATACGCATACGAGAGAAAACGAGTGAGAAGCATTTTATTCAAGTACATTCAAGTTTTTACCAGCAAGTACCTGTATCAAGTATTGTCTATTTTTTTTTTCTATTAAACATCGCGATCCTCCTTCAAGGAAAATATATAATTATATGAATGAATTGATTGAATAACATGTATAAAAACATGTGGGTTTGGTTTGTCAACGTGTTTTAGATCATAATCAGCAAATCACAACTCCTCGGGTCTTCCTGTATAACAGAATAATAACCTCGAATGTATTACGTATACATTATGACATCCCCATGCTCCTCACCCCCCTTACCCAAACTTTGAAATAAATGAGGAAAGATATTTTATTTGTGGACTTTTGAGTTTAATTTTATTGAAAGTAAAGCTATTACCCTAAAATACGTATTATGGAAAGGACTTTCAACCCCGTCTATCTTTCATAAATAGAAACTCCATGTTGTTTGAATATTAATATCCGGTTATGTTTAAAAATACCTCAGTGTTGTTTTTCTGACCTATGACAAAATGGTGCGAGATAATGCAAATTTCAAACATCATCATCGGCCAATGACAGAGAAGTTGTAAAATTTCTGTCAGGTTATGAACTTCTAATCATTAAAGGGTGTTTGTCTTGACACAGAGCCAAGATTATTCTGTTAAGATCAAGGTCACTGACAGAAGAAATATTTTCTTTACTACGCTATGAATTAGTAAATGAAAATCATTGGAGGCTCTTACTTGAAACATACATTACTTATGATTGGAGGTTTTGTCATGACCCTGATCAAATGTCTTTCTGGCAAATCAAGGTCACTGACAAAGAAAAAAATGTTTAAGCATAACTTTATAATTAAAATTTACTGGAGGCTCATGCTGGGAAGAAAGGTAGTTTACATAAGAAAGTGCAGTGACCTTGACCCAAGGTTTGTACTTCCTGTCCACAGCTCCAACGGAAGACCTACTCGTTGCTTTGCAACGAGCTCGGCTCTAGTACTGAATGTCTTATTGATTAAGGATGCAAGTGGAAAAAATCGCCGATCGTCTTTACGTTCACGTTTAGTAAACTTTCAAACTCCCCACTACTTCGAAAAAGATTAACACACCTCTTTATTCTTTATTTGATAGTCCAAGAGTCCCTTATCCTCTAGAAATTAGTTGGTTTTTTTTTTTTTTGCACTCGCAAGCATGTTTCGTCTGGTGTTTGTTGTTTACAAGGAAGCTACATCGGACGCAAGTCTCTCAAACGCACAACGGACATTTTGAGAATTCTAAAGTGAACAGTACTAGTACGGGCATGATTTGCACGTATGTGACAATTTCATTGTGTTACCCGTTGTCAAGTGTGTTGCTTAGGTTAAGGGTAATAGAACAGATTGTTAACTGCGTCTTAACCAGTCAGATTTTAATATTCAACATGAAAGTATACCGGGTAATAATTTAAATCATGCATATATAAATAAAATGTATAAGGGGAAACATCTATAGATGTGTAAAATAACAGGATAAAAAACATTGTTTTTGTTGAAACCCACCTTTGTATTTCCAGGAATGAAACAAGGATCCTTCAGGGTTATGGCGATCAGTATGGTAGATTCTAACTTCTTCATCTAAACCCTTGGATATGTCAACAACAACGATATAAAATGCTCTCCTTGACAAATAAACCTGGTGACATGCGTAATAAGCCACTTGTCCGGCAAAGTCTGTCATACTGATCAGCTTTGTACCACGGCTGCTGTGAAGATGAATGCCTTTGATAACCTTCCCCTCTTCCTCTTCCCTGTTCTGTATACGTATTGTAATCGGATCATCTTCAGCGTTAACACTGAAATCTGATTTGATACAAAATAATTAGGGAACAATTTTTTAATATTGTTAATCAGTCATTCCTGAAAACAAACGAGATGGAAGTGACTTGGGGTGCATTTATAAAATTCCAGAAGTTCAAATGCACATGTTCTAAAATCAGTTGAAACCTAACGTAAAAATGTTGATATGTAAAAGAAGAATTACCATATAAAGTGTCATCTTTAATTTCAAACAAATCTTCATGGACCTCTAGACCAATTGTTGTTTCTGTAGGTTGATTTTCCTCTGTGTGTCTTCTTTGAAGCTTCCTAAGTAGAGTTGTTTTACCTGCGCCTGCGCATCCCACAATCATACCTCGTCCACGGAACATTTGTACTCTTCCATGGCGGAGACTCTCAACAAATCTTTTCCTGGCACTCAAATCCCATGTCAAAATTTCCTCCGGTATGTTTACTAGATAAAAATTCAAAATTGCATATTGTAAAATTCTATATTTTTTTCTTTTTTTTAGTAGCATAAGGTAATAACAATACCTAATTTCTCTCTAAAAATGGATGCAATGAGTGATGATCTACATTTTAATAAAAATAAACACAATTGCCCTAATAGGACTAATCGGATACATAATGAGCTATTTATGACCTGGACATGGACATGTACATATGTATGTAGAAAAAAAAAACTTTATAATTTTACGATTCTGCCATACTCTTTCAATATATGAGGATGTCAAGTTCCTACGCTGACTGTTATCTGATATTTGATTGGGATCAACTGAGGAGGTTTAATGATTCTATGTCTTCATAAGGTGATATGATGAAGGCAAAATAGCATTAGAGCTACATGTATAAGAGCAAGAAAGCAAACAAAAAAGATATCTCAGGAAAAGGAAGAAAAACTTTAATTTGCAGGGCTAATTGGAGACTAATTTAGTCGATATTGCGATGATCAGAACCAACTTTTTATTTTTACCTACAAATAGTGTCCATTTTAAATTGCCTTTATATTACCTCAAATTCCGAAGTTATAAATTTTTCAATAAGAGGTACAATGAAGTGACTAGTTATTGTGTTTTATGTCACTTTTTATGTCAACTTTTTTTTTGTTTTGATAGTCGCATATATGGCAACGAAAGCTCGCATATCGTCAATAAACAAAGAGCCCGGGTAGACAGGAAAGACGATGGCAGCAACAGGTAATTGTTGGTTTTAGAAAAGTGATAGTTGTGAAAACATGCCATAAGTGAATTGACGGTGTTGTCAATTAATTGCCAATTTTCTCACTTATTAAAGATACATTTATTGTCTAAATATAAATTTTAGTCTGTAAAATATTCAAATATTTCTTAAATAGTTTTGAATACTAGTAGATTCATGGAAGGAAAAGATCGATGAAATTTCGAATATGATTTTTATCACCGTTGCAACTATGGCTAAATTGTAAAAACCTCACTCTGTCAGACCTTTAGGGGAGAGCTATATGGTGTAAAATCTATTCAGACGTAGGAGTTTAAAATGCATGTTGAGGCTTAAACTTTTGAATCTTAGTGATACATATTCTTTGTTATTTTTAAGCGGTTAGCTTCGCTAAGCGCTTTATGGCATGTGTCAGATTTTTATCAAAACCGGAAACTTCCATAAGGCGCTACCTATCGACAACAAAAACTTCAACAAAGCCTCTACCAAGTACTTATGATTTGTTTCCAACACATATAGCATATGTTAGATAAAATCAAGACTATCAAAGCAACATTATAATCTTTCGGTTTTTTTCTGATTTTGTTTGTCAATGAAATAAATCTATAATTGTTGTATTAAAAAAAAGTTTATGTATAGGAGCATTTGGTGTCAAGATTAAATTTCCGTGACATCAGCTGATGGCGAACGGGCCCTGTGATGAAATTCGAAGTCAGCATGAAGTTTAGCAGATAACATTATCAACGCGTTAGAATTAAACTTTGGGAAGAAATGTATAGCGAGAAATATCATATTTGAAGCCAATGCTACACGAAAACCAGTAGGCATATCCGATTTATGTGTTAAATTTAAGCCTGAATCGAACAGGTGGTCAAAAGGCGTTGGACACCTTGTTTATTTATATATAGAGGGAGAAGAATGTTTCGATATTTGGCTAATTTAGAGACTTACTGAAAAAAATTCAGGTGCCTGTGATTAATTATAAGGCACCCCTCATGAACAATAAATATTTGACCGAATTATGCCACTGGGCACAGGGAGGACGGGTTAATTACTGGCTAAAGGGGTTTAAGGTTATTACTGACTACAAAACATCGGAGAATCTCTCGATCGAGTTTCATTTTCCAAAATATTAAGGCATCCCTTTAATTAACTTAGGTAATACTAGTACACGAAGAAAGCCTTTATATAAAAATACTGAATACATCTGTAAGTTGAACAGTTATGGATTACTTCTATAATGAAACGTTTGTTTTCGTCTCCTTTTTTTCTCAATTAAAATTATTTAAAAGATGATAAAAGCTTTGTTTTCAGGGAAAAATTGTTTTTTCAAAAAGTGGGAATAGGTAGAATGAAACCATCTGCTGACCCGCAGTGAGCCTACGAAACTGAAGCTCTCTGAAATTACCTTAATTAATTCTCTGCTCGTCCATCCGTTTTTCTCAGAATAGCCAGCTAAAGATCTATGTACAGTACTCCAAATCAATTAATCTAAAGAATTTGAATTATCATTTTATTTTCTTTTTGGGTTGTTTTCTAAAGAGCCTTTTCAGTTACCTACTTTCAGAATCAATAGAGCATGAAAGCCAATAAAATTTGCAACATCAACATAATTTTTTTTCGTACTGAGCACTTTTGGACGCCACTAATGGAGACAATTAGGGAGAAATTTTTGAAATTGAACTTTCTGTCTTTCAAACTGAAAATCGCAGGTTGATATTTTGAAACAAACATTTGTGACATCAGTCTGGGATGTTATTGGTTATACCATTTAGTTAAGTACTACAAAATTCATTGTGTCTGCTTCTTCGCTGATGACACTAGAAAAAGATATGCATGCCTACTTTAATATCATCATTCAATGCATTTTTTGTTATTGTACACTGTACATATTCGATGAAAGCATGCTAACCGCTTTTCAGTACTTTCAGTACTTTGATTTATGATTGCAATTGACACCCCTCTCTTTGCCTACCTTCAAGGGTACAAAAATTGATTGGCATCGGCATTTTAGTACCTAAAAACTACCTGACGATTTTTTCTGGATAAAAAGCCAGCTGGCTTTAACATTGATTTCTCACAAGAAGAAAGATATTTTTATTGAAGTACCAAACAAAATAAATTCATCGACAGCGTGTAACAAAATAGCAAGGGTTATACAGTGTATTAACATACAATGACCATGATTGGTAAAATTTGGAAAAGAAACATATACCGTATTCCACCGGTCACGGTACCCAACTAGGCAGAGCGTTCACTACTTGATCGGGAGGTCGTTAGATCGAATCTCGTCCACGACGGACCTAATTCGATAAAAAAAAATGCGTGGCAACTGTTCCTTTGCCAAGCGCTCGGAAATTGAAGTGAAACTGCGGGTTCTTTGGAGGCCTTCAATTCCGAGGTCCCTGTGTCAGCGGCAGGCTTTGGCACGATAAATATACCTCACTGATCAATGGCCCTGAGTGCTGAGTATATGTCAAAATTCGAAGTCCTTCACCAGTAAATGGTCAGGTCTCTGCATGAATGAAAAATTCTGGAACGGGACGTTCAACAACATACAATTAATCAATCAATACAGTATCTCTCACATCTTCCTAACTGATATCGGAATCTTGACTTCGGCTTATGGCTTATCTCTTAAGAATTGAAGAGTGAATTTTACATTGGACATAGAATGAAAATGGTTAATTTTGGCCTCGCTCGCAATATATTTACTTTGACGTACACAGTAACTTATCATAAGTTGTTCCTTTCTAAGAATAAATGTGCAATGTGAACAGAATGGGTGTCGTTGTATATTTTCCCTTTATCAATTATACTGTATGTAAGACATATCTATGTTGATTATTTTCCAATGGATTTAGGAAGTATCGCCTTGTTGCTCTATTCAGTATGATGTCTTCTACCAAAAACAGCTAAATATGAAATTGAACAATTGGCTTTTTAGAACGATATATGCAGTCAAAAGTCTTTAATACATATTTTTTCCTCAATTTTTTGTCAAAAGTTTTAGTTTATTCATTTAAATTTTTATTTTCATGCACTGTAGAGAAATATTTACTTGTCTGATTATGTAGAGGGTGTGCATTTAATTTTTAAGACTGCGGAACATTAACTGGCAAGATTGGATATATACAGCTTACGGCATTTTTCTCTGTTACAATCAAAGCATTCAGTGATAGACAATGAAATGGGCGGATAAAATTCGACGCGGACGTGGGGAAAACATTGAATTGAAGCTGCATATCGAAATTCATTCTCAATCAATCTGAGCATTTTTCAAGCAAAGAATGATTGTATGATCCAAAAATTAACTAATTTTAACTCCGGATCCCAGATACATATTGTTTGAAGTTCACATTAATATGAGATTTTGCTTATAATATTAAGGGCGCAAAAGATCATAGAAGACAAAGATTATTTATCATGAGATATTTGATTCTAGAAGGGGTGATCGTCGAGTCAGGTCATGGCTCAACATGACAATATATATTATTTCTTGGATTATAAAAGTTCACGAGTTTTATACTTATCCTCACAGAAAAACGTTGGACAACTTCAAGCTTATTTAAAAAATCGTTTACTTTCCTTCATCCCAAGTTTTTCAAACACGGCCACTTTAGAGAATTGAATTCATCATAAACTATACACTGTATAGTAAAGTATAACTAACATATTGTTAACATTAAGTTTCTTCATTCTTTTTGGATTTCTATCAGACTTTTGTTTGCGAGTTATCAGACATTTCTATGGTTTTGTTGACAAACAATAAAACGTGATTATAATGAAAA
>NW_026921617.1:0-10054 GCF_032062105.1 Saccostrea cuccullata | reverse complement strand
TGATTATGACGTAAAACAAAAAAGATATTGAAACTTTAGATTCAGCCAATCAGAGCGAAGCGCACGTGCAGCGCGCGAATTTTGCATAAAAATCATGTCATCTTGTTTATACTACTAATATATGCTTACATTATGAGTTTCAAAACATTTCATAAGAAAATAGAAAAGTTACGGCAGTATACATTATATTGGTCATTTCACGTGTTGCACGTGCCCGCTCTTGCAAGCACGTGCGCGCAAAATGACCTTGATTCCGCAAATCTACATAACATGTCTACCAACCCTAAAAAGGTTTTACCTACTTCGGGTGAACGTTTACAAGATCACTCGCGGCCAAAAAAGTACCCAGGAAGAAGAAGAAAAATAACTAAAAAAGAAACTCGTTGCGAGCAACGAGAGGTCTTCCGTCCGATTAAAAAAAAACGTAAAATCAAACTGAAAGAGTGATTTTAAAAATCGGAAACACGGGGGATCGAACCTGGGTCGCCAGTGTGAAAATTCATTGCGGTACCCATTACAAATTTGGGAACCCGCTTCAAATCTAACATTCCAATATCGCGAGATTGCTTTTTTGATTCCAACATACATTCTTTTTTTAACAGTTCAGTTTGGAATTATAAAATGAGGCAGCTTGCCAACTCTGCTCAAGATGATCACATTGGAATTTTTACTTGAGTTTTAACAGTAATTTTTAAGATAGATATTCTATTAGTGATGAACAGACGATACTGTTTTTTTTCCCGATATGCATTAACTTTTTATTCCATGCAACTCCATATACAGGCAGCCAATGTTAAAATTTTTCTGCACTATTGTCGCCATTTGTCTACATTTAAGTCGGGTCAGATACAATTATGAGCCGTTTTCGAAACATTCGAAGACAAAATTGCATTTTAAAATCAGGAAATTGCCCATACCTTGGCACTGGTAGCGAATTTTCCAACAAACGGAATTTTATATAAAATTCATATAATGAGCTCCAATTCCTGAAAATTTCATTGAAATCTACCGAATAGTTTACGAGAAATCGCCTGCACAAAATTTGGTCAGAAGAAAAAAGAAGAATAATAATAACTAGAAACGATCTCGTTGCGAGCAACGAGAGGTCTTCCGTCCGATTCTGGAAAAAAAACTCGTAAAGTCGAGCTGAGAAGTGATAAAAAATTTTGGTCACAAATTGAATCCAGGTCGCCAGCGTGAAAATCCAATCCGCTTTTTCCCCTTTTATCCCCAACGCGCTAACCATTACGCTATTGAGAGTACTGCTCTTAATGTACTTGTGTATACTTTTGCTACAGTACACCTGTCTAAGAATTATAAAAGACGGGCCATTATTCATAATTTCGCGCCAAACGCCACGTTAAATCTTCGTGCCTTTTCTTTGGACTATCTACTAAATAGGTGTGATAGCTTCAATGAAATTAAGAAAAAAGAACGTTCTCATAGCCTACATTTCGAGGTTTAGAAAATATATTTAACACACTGTACACATTCTATAGAAAAGTAACACAAAAGCAGTGAAATGACTATAATTCAATTTTTTTAATTTCCGTCTCAGAAGTGAACTATACCGATTAGTTACACTTTCATAAAAAGGTTGAAATGTTTCGCCGAAAAACATGCCGCGGTCTACGACAGTCAAGGAATCAGATACCATTTATGTTCAATAACTTGATTCAGATCTTTGAGAAAAGAATGTTAATTTAAACTACATTAGACGATCTTATTAAAATGGTTTTCTTATTTTTGTCTTTTCTATTCGTTTAATATCACACAAGTGTGCATGGGAAAAACTGTGGTTATACGTTTTATACTTACTATATACATGCATGATATTGTTTCTTAAAAATATAATTTTTAAACTTATTTAAGATTGTTTTTCCGTCTTGCAAAGCAAATGATGATAGGTATCCCCATTTGCTCTTTTATTTTTTTTTTCTATTTTGAGAACCAACCAAAACCAGTTACAGAAGATGTTTGAGAAGACCCTGGAATAAATCTTTAGTTTGACACAGAATTAAAACGAATTACTACGTGATCTATTAACACGAAAACCATTAAGCTACTGGGAGCACTGCTCTAAATATACTTGGTTACATTTGCAACAGTACACCTGTCTAAGAATTATAAAAGGCCGGCCACTACTTATAATTTCGCGCCAAACGCCATGAGTAAATATTTGCGCCTTTTCTTTGGACTGATCTATTAAATAGGTGTCATAGCTTCAATGAAATTAGATAAATAAAACGTTCTTATCGCCTTTATTTTATTTCGACGTTAAGAAGGTATATTTAACACATTGTACACATTACATATCATATCTAGCCCAGTTAAACTAAAGCAGTGAAACGGAAATTAAGTTTTAAGATTGACACGTAATTACAACGTACTACTACGTGAAAGTCCAAGTAGTTTTTTACATTTCATGTATCATTATGTCAGAATGGTTTAATCAAACGCTAGCGCCCCAAAAACCCCCACTCGCGAAATGGCGGAGTTGACAGAGGCAGACGCCATCTTGGACCCGATTCAGATTTTCAAATATTAATTTTAGAGTTCAATTAACCAATATTCAAACAACTTATATGGTAAATCAATAAAAGGGGTTTTATTAATATTCCAAAAATAAATAAAAAATATTGAAAAACAAAAAAGTTAGAAAATGCGATTTTTTTAATCCCCTTCACCTAACGACGGGAAAATCCAAACAACTAAATTGCGTCCTGGATAGTATATATCACGATTATAATCCCTGAAAGTTTCATGTTGATACTTTTACCGTTTTTGAGTTTAATCGTGGACAAAATGTCATTTTAATTTCAGGAAATTGTCCGTAACTTAGGAAGTGAGTTTCCAAATTTTCTCTCATATACAAAATTCATGTTACGACACATCTTTTCTAAAAATTTCACGTCATTCCATCCAGTAGTCTTCGAGAAATCGCGTGCACAAAATTATAAAGTAAAAAAATAATAAAAAGAATAATAATAATAATAACTAATAGATCTCGTTGCGAGCAACGAGAGGTCTTCCGTCCTTTTTGGGAAAAAGAAACCCACGTAAAATCGAGCTGAAAAGAGATTCAAAATTTTTGTCACAAGGAGGATTGAACCCACGTCGCCAACGTGAATGCGTTTTTTTTTTACTTTTTTATCTTCAACGCGCTAACCATTAAGCTTTGGGGTACTGCTCTAAACATACTTGTGTATACTTTTGCAACAGTTCACCTGTCTAAGAATTATAAAAAGCATTCAAAATTTTCCCGGAAAGCCACGAGTAAATATTCGCGCCTTTTCTTTGGACTGATCTATTAAATAAGTATGATAGCTTAAATTTAAAATTTTTAAAAAATAAAACATTCTTAGCGCCTTTATTTTATTTCGACGTTAAGAAAGTATATGTAACTCATTATACACATTACATATTGTATCTAGCCCAGTTACACTAAAGCAGTGAAACGGAAATTAAGTTTTAAATTGACACTCAATTGCAACTTACTACTGTAATGTGTCGGACCTGAGCGGTAGAGGTCCGTGCTCGGATTACCGAGTTTTAATGGGGATATGATTCAACACATAGTACACAATACATATCAGTATCTAGCACAACCTTACATTAAAGCAGTGAAACGGAAATTAAGTTTTAAGATTGACACTGAATTGCAACGTACTACTACATGGAAAGTAGGACCTGCCCTGGTGTCTTACTGCTTACCAAGTTGCCTATATAACTCTAGCCAAGTAGCTACAATATACTTACACACTATTTAACTTTGTAAGAGCTTCTCTGTCCTAATGACAAACCTATAGCCAACATCAAAAGCTATGTTTTAACTAGTCACTGACTACAGCAACTTTGCACAATCCCATTTGATCGATATACTAATTGGTTTCTGTACCAATGTGAAGACACACGCCAATTGGCTGTACTGCCCCCCTTGTACCTCAATTTAATCAATGATCAAAAGTTATCAGATATCATATTGATAGAATACTACAGACTGCCTTTCTTTTGGCAACACTATTATTATTTTCTAACAGAACTTCATTTATCAATAAAACTTGTATAATTCTTTTGTCAATTGACCAATTAGTTACAATATTTACATTGATTATCTATTATAATATAAACAAGTAACGGGAGGTAACTCCTCCAACCATTTCACTACTACGTGAGAGTCGAAGTAGTTTACATTTCATGTATACCTTATGTCAGAATCGTTTAATCAAACGCTCAGCTACCTCCATAAACCCCTACTTGCGAAATGGCGGAGTTGACGAGAGCCGCCATCTTGGTCCCGCTTCAGATTTTCAAATGTTAATATCTCGAGTTCAGACGAACCAATATCCAAACAACTTACATCGTAAGCATCAATCAAAGAGTCTCTATTATCATTCCAAAAATTGATAAAAAATATTGAAGAACTAAAAAGTTAGAAAATGCGATTTTTTTAATTCGCTTCTCCTAACGACAGGAAGTACCGACGACGAACGAAGAGTCGCGTCCTGGATGGTATATATCACGATCTATAATCCTTGAAAGTTTCATGTTGATATCTTTTACCGTTTTTGAGTTTAATCGCGGACAAAATGTCATTTTAATTTCAGGAAATTGTCCCTAACTTGGCACCGGAAGTGAGATTCCAAATTTTCTCTCGGATATACTAAATTCATGTTACGACACATCATTTCTGAAAATTTCACGTCATTCCATCCAGTAGTATTCGAGAAATCGCGTGCACAAAATTAGAAAGTCAAAAAAATAAGAATAATAATAATAATAATAATAATAAGAAACAATAGAATCACTATAAGGTCTTCCGTGAAGCAGGAAGACCTTAACTAGATATGAAACTCGTTGCGAGCAACAGAGAAGGTGTTCCGTCCGATTCCGGAAAGAGAACGTAAAATCGAGATGAAGAAGAATAAAAGATTTCACACAAGGGGGATTGAACCCAAGTCGCCAACATGAAATTCCAACGCACTAAATATTACGCTATCGGGACATCTTCTCTGAATCTACTTGTATATATTAACGAAACAGTGCTTCTCTCTTAAAATTATGAAAGGCGGGGTCACTATTCAAAATTTAGCGCCAAACGCCACGAGTTAATCTTCGCGTCTTTTCTTTGGAATGTTATATTAAAAAAGGTGTGATATCTTCAATGAAATTAAAAGCAAAGAACGTTCTTATAGCCTAAGATTCGAGGTTTAGAAAGTATATTTAACACATTTTACAAATTCCATATTGTATATATTAATGTAACACTAAAGCGGGGAAACAGTTATGAATTTTTTTCCCAACTCCCTGTTTATCCCCAAAGTGAGCTATCCCGGTTAGTTAATCGAAAAAGGTTGAAACGTTTCGCCGAAAACATCGGTCAAGGTATCAGATATCATTTATGCTCAATAACGTGAATCCGGTCTTTGAGACAAGAATGATAAAATAAACTCCATGAAGCGATCTTTTTAAAAAATCGTTTTCTTATTTTTGTTTTATTTATTAGTTTAATACGACACATTGAAATGTGCATAGGAAGAACAATGATTAAGATTCATACTGGCAATATCAATTATATTCTTTTTTGAAAAAGTATTGCTTATAAGTATGATTTAAGGTCAGTTTTTCCGTGATGCACAAGAGATATTAGGTATCGAATTTCATTTGCACATTTAGTCTTTTCTTTTTCTACTTTGAAAACCAGCCAAAACCTATTATAGAAGACGTTAGTTTGACACAGAACTGCAACGAAACTACGACGTGAAAATCCAAGTATTCCTTTACTTTTCATTTATTCATATGTTAATTTCGTTCAAGCAAACGCTCGGCTGCCTCCGTAATCCCTATTCCCAAATGTCGGCGTCGACTGAGACCGCCGCCATTTTGGACCCGCTTCAGATTTTTGAATGCTAATATCTAGAGTTTAGATTTATCAACATTCAAACAAATTATATAGTAAGCATTATAAGGAGGGTTTCTAATAACATACAAAAAATAAATGAAAAATACTGAAAAACAAAAAAGTTAGAAAAAACGATTTTTTTCAGTTTGCATCCCGTAACGACCGGAAGTACTGACGAGGCACGAAAAGGCGATTCTGCAAACCACAAAGTCATGATCTATCATCTCCAATAAGTCTCCAGTTCATATCCTCAGCCATTTTCGATAAAAGTGCGCGACAAAATCGCATTTTAAAATCAGGAAATTGTCCATAACTTGGCACCAGAATCGAATTACCCAAATTTCTCTACGGATGTAACAACTTCATATAATGACACATATTTTGTGAAGGTTTCATGAAAAACCGCTGAATAGTTTTCGAGAAATTGCCTGCACAAAATTTTGTCAAAAAAAAAAGAATAATAATAATAACTAGATGCGTTCTTGTTGCTGGGGCAACAAGCAGGTCTTCCGACCGACTTCTCTTTTACAATTTATGCTCTGTCATCCCATGGAATAGATTTCTTAATGATTTTTTTTTGTTTACGTTGATTTACAGTAGTTTCTCAACATAGATCGTGATTGGTCCAGGTATTTCACGAAATATCTCCAAATATAGCTTTTAAAAATCGGCTAAATCTTCCACACATGTTATAAAAGAGTGGAAAGTAATTTGCAACTGAAAAAAGACAAAAACAAAGAAAAAATTGGGGGAACGCCCCTGAGCGGGATTCGAACCCCCGACAGTAAGACAAAGTTTGGTTCCGTCATATCTTTGCAATAAACGCACGCATGAAAAAAATGAATACATATATAGATATCGTTGAAGACGCTCTATAAACCCTGTAAATCCGAAAGAAAAATATAGAAAAACAAAAAAGTTGAAAAATTAGACTTTTTGAATTCACTTCCGTTTTCGACCGGAAGTAGGAACGACAAAAATGAAGGACGTTCGGCACATCTACATGTGATGCTCTTTTTATGTCCATCAGTTTCAATGTCATAACTTTAGCCGTTTTAGAGAAAATTTGTGTACAAAAATCCATTTAAAAAATACAAATTTCCCCCAAAATCGCGAATGGAAGCAAATTTTGAAAAATTGAAAAACACGTCTGGAGATATTAACGTGATGCATCTTTCCTCTAAAAATCTTTTAAATCCGTACAGTCACAGCTGAGATATCGCCATAAATATGAAAAAAAGAATAATAATAATAGGAAACCGACGGAAAACAATAAGGTCTTCCGAAGGAAGTCGGAAGACCTTAATAAGAAACAGTAGAATCACTATAAGGTCTTCCGTGAAGACGGAAGACCTTAATAATAATAATAATAACTAGATGAGATCTCGTTGCGAGCAACGAGTAGGTCTTCCTTTGAATTTCTAATAATGAGATGTGATTTTGACTGAGATAATCGTTAAAAGAGAATGACTTTAAGTTTTCTCATTTTGATCGGGGTATTCTGAACATCTTTTGTTCAATAAGGCTGATAAAAATACTCCCCCTTTTTGAGACGTAAAGCAAGAAAAATGCAGCATTTTGTCCCTTGTAACCCCTAATTACGTAACATATGATCAAAATGTTATCATATATTGATGCAAATCGTTATGATGAATAATTTTGCCCCAGTAATGTATAACAAAATATTGATCATTAAATATTATAGATAAAAGACTTTTGGCCCCTCTGAGCCCCTATTTTGAAGGATCAGCCCCTTTTTCTTAATATCAAATGAAAGGTCTTGTAATTTTGAAGATTTTTTGTTCAACACTTATTCAAGATTTCTATTCGTTGTGGAATATATGCTAAATGGAAATATTTAAGGGCCACTCCTACAGGTCCTTAATGGGGCCGTTTTACAAAACTTCAAAGTATGCATATTGATTAGAGCATTATTCTGACAATCTTTTGTTCAATATTGCTTATCAAAATATTCCCCCTTTTCGAAATATAAAGCATCAAAGGTTTGATATTCTGGCCCCTTGTGACCCCTAATTACGTAACATATGATCAAAATTGTATCATATATTTTTGCAAATTGTTAAGATAAATTCTTTTGCTTCATTAATGTATAAAACAATATTAATCATTATAGAGTTATAGATAAAAGACTTTTGGCCCCTCTGAGCCCCTTATTTGAAGGGTCAGCCCCTTTTTCTGGATACCAAATGAAAGGTCTTGTGATTTTGAAGATTTTTTGTTCAACACTTTTAGAGATTTGTATTCGTTGTGGAGATATGCTAAACGGAAATATTTAAGGGCCACTCCTACAAATCCTTTAAAGGGGCCGTTCTACAAAAATTCAAAGTATGCATATTGTTTAGAACATTATTCTGGAGGCAATGTTTTCCTTTTCAACATTGCTGATCAAAATATTCCCTTTCGAGAAATAAAGCGTCAAAGATTTGAAATTTTGCCCCTTGTGACCCCTAATTACGCAACATATGATCAAAATTGTATTATATATTGTTGCAAATGGTTAAGATAAACACTTTTGCTCTGTAATGTCCACAAAATATGATCATTAAAAAGTTAAAGGGAAAAGACTCTTGGCCCCTCTGAGCCCCTAATTTGAAGGGTCAGCCCCTTTTTCTTGATATCAAATGGAAGGTCTTGTGATTTTGAAGATTTTTTGTTAACACTTATTAGAGATTTCTACTCGTTGTTGAGATATGCTAAATTGAAATATTTAGGGGCCACAGTAAATCTTAGCGCCTTTCCCTTGCCCAAGTTAATTTCTATAATATAGGTGAGATAGCTTCAACCAAACCAAATAACAAAAGAGCGATCTTATCGCCTAAATATCGAGGAGTGGAAGTATATTTAACGATACATGTAACATATCGTATTCAGGCAAATAACACTAAAGCAGTGACACAGCTATGAATGGTTAGTTTTTTTTTTTAATTTTCCTGTTAATCACGAAAGTGGACTATTCCGATTACCTACACTTTCATGATAAAGGTTGTGTGTTTTACCGAAAAAATGCCTCGATCACCCTGCGAGGGTCAAGGAATAAGATTCCATTATGTTCAATAACTTGCACTGAGAAAAAACAATGTTTATATAAAAAATCAATTAAACAGTCTTTTAAAAATAGTTGCCTTAAAAAAATTTCTTATTATAACAGTTGTCTTTTCTATTAATTTAATATGACACAAGTGTGCACCAAGGAAAACAATGGTCACGTTTTATACTTACTATATATATTGTTTCTTGAAAAACTATTACTTATAACTACGATTTAAGCTATGTGTTTCCGTGATGCAAAACAAAAGATAGTAGGTATTGTACTTCATTTGCACTTTATTTCTTTTCTATTTCTACTTTGAGAAACAACTTAAACCAATTAAAGAAGACGTGTAATGAGGATTTAGATTATAAATGTAGTTTGACACAGAATTGCAACGTACCTACGTCGTGACAATCCAAGTATTCCTTCACATTTCATTGCTCCTTATGTTCCTTTCGTTCAAGCAAACGCTCGGCTGCCTCTGTAAACCCCTATTGCGAAATGTCAGAGTTGACAGAGACCGCCGCCATTTTGGTCCCGCTTCAAATTGTTGATTGTTAATATCTCGAGTTTGGATTTATCAATTTAAAAACAAATTATATATTCAGCCTAATCTAAAATGTTTCTATTAGCCATACCAATATAATTCAAAATATAGAAAAAACAAAGAAGTTAGAAAATTCGACTTTTTTTAACTCGCCTGCCAAAACAACAGGAAGTAGAGACGACGAACAAAAGATTCGTCCTGGAAAGTACTTATCACGATCTATAATCCCTGAAAGTTTCAAAGTGATATCTTTTACCGTTCTTGAGATTAACCACGGACAAAATGTCATTTTAAAATCAGAAAATTGTCTGTAACTTGGCACCAGAAAGGAATTTCCAAAAAATCTCTCGGATAAAATAACTTCAGATAACAACACATTTTTCCTGCAAATTTCTTGAAAATCCATCCAGTAGTCTTCGAGAAATCGCGTGCACAAAATTAGATGGTTAGGAAAATAATAATAATAACTAAAACGATCTCGTTGCGAGCAACGAGAGGTCTTCGTCCGATTCTGAAATAAAAAACGAAAAAACTAGCTGAAAAAGTCGTAAAA